>NW_022103903.1:5630289-5701367 GCF_000313985.2 Echinops telfairi
AGAATGAAGTACAAATGTGCTTTACACAATTGATGTGTGTTTGGATTGTGATAAGAATTGTATGAGCCCCTAATAAAATGTTTAAAAAAATACATTTCTGATTGTTTTTTAATCATTTTATTGAGGGCTTGTACAACTCTTATCACAATCCATACATCAATTGAATCAGGCATGTTTGTACATATGTTGCCCACATTCTTTTCTAGACATTTACTTTCTGTTGTGCCCTTGGTATCAGCTCTTCCCCCCTCTTTTCTCTCCACCCTCATAACCCCCGGGTAGAATGTACATTGTTATTATTTTCATCTCTCACACCGATCGCTGTCTCCTTTCCCCCATTTTCTGTTGTTCTTCCCCCAGTAGAGGGCTGCATGGTTGTGTGTTGATCATTGTGATCCGTTGATCCTTTCTCCCTTCCTCTCTCCCTCTTCCCCTAACTTTCTGATATCACTATTCCCACTCATATGCTTGGATTCTGTTTACTGTGAGCTCCCATCCCTTTCTATACCTGTGTCCATGCTCGGGTTTAGTCTGAATTGAGAAGCTGCACTGGGGTCATGGTAGTGGGGGGTGAGGAAGCCTCAAGGAACTAGAGGAATACAGTGTGCTTCATTGATGCTTTACTGCACCCTGGTGACTCATCCCTTCCCTGTGGCCCCTCTGTGGGAAGATTGTTCCACTGTCTACAGATGAGCTTTGGATCTCTGCTATAGCCCCCTTCATTGTCAACAATATGTTTTTGTTTGTATGTTATGTGTCTGCTGATGCCTATTACCTGGTCCCTATGACTCCTCATGATCACACCAGTGGTGTGCTTCTTCCATGTGGATTTGTTGTTTCACTGTTGAATGGTGGTTTGTGCAACTTCAAGCCTAAATATCTGATTGTTAAAGCCATCCTTTTGTGTCATTTCTATTTTAACATTATTAGGTAACTGATAGTTACAATATTGAAAGATTTTGGGTGCAAAATATTGGATAATACAGGAAACATCAAAAGAAGTTGGAAAGAATACCTATTTTCTGTTCCAAAAAGAACTAGTTGATACTCAACCATTTTAAGAGGTAGCATATAAGCAAGAAGGAATAATGTCTGGAGTCTTAAAGCTTGTTTCCATAGAAGCAGCCATCTAAGTGAGATATCAACTAAGTTCACTCAGAAGAAGCACACTAGCTTGTATGATACAGCGATTATAAATTATTTACACTATAAATGAAGGAATGATATCAAGTTTAAATTGTTAACATCTGGTTTTCAGAAGGCTATGGCTGACAGTGGAAGCCCAAACTCCATTTGCAGGGCCCACACATGAATTTAACCTCTAGTAAATCCCTCTGACCATAGTTGACAGATGTGAACGCCCTGTTATTAGAGAGCATTGCAATCTCGAATATGGTAGACACAGTTAGGTCAAAATGTAATAACTAATCATTTGACATCTCCTTTGTCCTGTTTTAAAGCATTTTCAGGTAAAAAAAAGTGAAGGAGAAATACGTGTGGATTAAGCCTCTGGTGAATTCCCTTTGACCGTTGAAAATAGCCTGTCTGTCATGCAGAATTGGTTGTAAAATGGATTGTTGCAGATACAATTAGGTTAAAATTTAGCACCCTGTCAATTGATACTCCTTGTGAGACATTTAAGTTTCTTGCAGTTTTTAATATTTTCTGCTTTCTTTCTATTGAGGTTTTTATCTGTTTGACTTTGTTAAACCAATCATTTATGCTATCGAACGTCAATATGAACTTTATACCATTGAATAACAATAGTGTTATGTTATGTGAATAGTATGACAATAAAATTGTTTAAAAGAAATCTGCCTTATAAGATCTCAGGACACATGGAATCCAGGTCAGATAAATCCCTCAGAAGCAGAAATGGGAGTAGCCATTCTAGGAGGGCAGGAGGAAGGAGGGGAGAGAAGGGGGGAAGAAACGGTCGAGGAAAGGAGACAGTGATCGGTGTAAGATGTGAAAATAATAAGGATTTATAATTTATCAAGGGGTCACAAGGATGGGAGGTGGTATTAAAAGAGGAGCTGATACCAAGGGCTCAAATAGAAGGCAAATGTTTAGAAAATAATGATGGCAACACATGTACAAATATGTTTGATACAAGTGATGTCTGGATTGTTATAAGAACTGTAAGAGCCCCCAATAAAATGATCTTTAAGAAACAAACAAGCAAACACAAAATTTAACATGAAAAAAGGGACTTAGTTGGAAAAGTGTATGATATGTGAATTTTATACTAATAAAACTATTTACAACAAAATAAATCTGTCTTAAAAGAAGTACAGCCAATATTCTTATAGAGGAAAGGATGGCAATATTTTGTCTCAAGTACGTTGGACATCTCATCAGGATAGACCAGTCCTGGAGAAGGAAATCATGTTTGGTAAAGTGGAGGAGCAGGGGGGCAAAAAGGTAGTCATTCAACACAGTGGTTTCATCCATGCGCTCAAACATGTAAAGAATTGTGAGGATGACACAGTAATGGGAAATGTTTTCTTCTGTTGTACACAGGGTCGCTTTGAGTAGGAACAGACTCCATGCTACTGCCAACTACGATAGGTAACAAGGTCCAGTGATGACATTCATCTGGTTAGAACCTGTGTGGAAGAAATGCTACCTAATCTTTTGTTGCACTGAGTGAAGTTGTGTTTAAAATGGCATTTTTAATTATGGTTCTCTCCAAGGAGGGTGCTGAGCAGCTGGTTAAATTGGAACTCACAGATTTATATCCCTTACTGTTTGTTAACTCTTGTAAGCACAACAGCATGTTCTAAGAGTCTGTATACCTCCATGCAAAGGTACACAAAATTAGAAGGAATTATGCTTGTAATATTTACTTAGTCCTATTTCATAAAATTAATTATACTTCTGATGACATTAATTTTCATTCTCTTGCTTTTGGTACTTCAGTAAACAAACATATAACATAAAGAGAGAATATGCCAAACAACACAGCAGTTACATACTGCCATTCACTCCAATGAGATATTATGAGTAAATTTTTCAATACTTGACAGCTTTCAAAGACCTAAAAATATTGTTATAGCAATTGCTTTATGTTGAACAGAAGTGGAAAGGTTTGTTTTTCAAAGACAGACATAATCTTATCAGCTAAGCGAGGTTGCCTGTTTCTAAGATATTAAACACAGTGACTATTGTTTAACCGGCCTACCTCTGAAGGAATGGAATCTGTGTTAGTCTGGGTAGACCAGAGAAACAAATTTATAGGCACACACATGTGTATAAAAAAGAGCTTTACATCAAAGAGAAATTGTATATTAAGGTAACATCCCAGCCGAGTCCAGTTAGAGTCCATTAGTCCAATATTAGCCCATATGTCTGATACCAGTCTATAATTTCCTCTTCAGACTCATACAGCACATGCAATGATGCCAAATGCAGGGAGCTCACAGGCAAGTGGGTGGAAAGTCTTGTGGATGCAGTGGTGGGGAAAGCATCTCAGCACTGGCATGGGTTTCCACATGGCTCCATCAACTCCAAGGCTCTGGTTCCATCTGGGTAGATTCTATTTGGCTTGTCAACAGGAATGACTCACAGAAAATGTGGGTCTCACCTACAGGGAAGAGGATGAGTTCCCAGAACCCTCAGGAGAAGGCCATGTCCACACAGAGGCCTTATTGGCTATGACCTGATTGACAGGCTAGATTCCACCCCTGCGCTAGTTGACAGGAGATTATGCAACTGCCACAGGTTCCCACTGGAACAGTGAAAATGTGGTTAAGAATATATCACACAGCCCATGAAGCTCAGATAAAAGTGAAGAATGTTGCAAGTGAGGATGCCAAACAAGAAGCAATGAGGAAATACCTTAAATAGAAGTTTTATTTTTTAAGTATTATTTTAAAATATTATTTAACAACTTTTATTAACATTAAAAATCATCAGATTTGTGTTCAATATATATTGTTCTTATTTAAGTATTAACTGTATGAAATAATCAACTACCTTTGGATAAAGTTTTCTTATACTTAAAATGATCATCAGAGCAGAGAACCAGTGGTAAATTATTTAAATCCCACTGTTTACGAGGCTGATAACCATGCAGTAACAAGCATAAGGGAGCCTGCAAGAGAAAAGCAGAGCAAAAAGAAGAGAAGAGTAGGAAGACAGGAAGGCAGAAAGGGATGGAGAGGAGGTGGGACTAAGAAGAGGAGGGAGATAAGTACACAGTAAAAAAAAAACAAAAAGTGAGAATTACAACTAAAGCAACAGCAAAAAGTATATATTGCCTTAAAATAAATAAAAGAATGAGTCCCGTGCAGTCTGCTCCACGTCAGTGTCTTTTCTTTCTGAAGCGAGTCCTAGCAAGAGGACAGTGACACTGGTGTGATATGTTCCAATTACCTGAGCAGTTTGCATAAATGCTTTATGTATTTCCCACTCAGTCTGTGTGAAATTTTCTAGACGAGAAGCAGACTGTGAATGCACTTTGAGTGAATCCTCCTAAATCGAATGCCCTGCTGCTCAGTCAATCTGCACTGAAGGTGCAGAAACACTCAGCTTGCCCTTTTTGACCACGCCATTTTGTATTTTAACATGTTTTCTAATTCCTTGGAGTTTGCTTGATTCTGTGCCTTTTATAAATCATGTTCTGCTGAGTGTGCTATGTTATTTTCATAAGTTATATAAACAGCTCCCCAAGTATAAAGTTGAAAAGCAATTTTAATAGCAAAATGCTGTTATTCGTTGAGAAAATGGAGTGGGGTCCACAACTGAAGACTTCGAACTTCACTAGGGCAGAGAATCACACTCTATCATTTCCCTAATTGCCATCGGGCAGAGAGGTCCAATGAGCCTTACTCTTTCTACCTTTCTTTGTCCTATTCTGAAACCAAGAGTCACTTTCTTGTTACATTATTTTTCTGCTGGATTCAATAATTTGTTGAAAGACCAAATAGACTTCACAGACAAAATTTATGATAGGGGCTTTATTGAGGAAAGTGAGCAGGTTACAAATTGCTAAGGCTACAGTTACTCAGGTTATAGCACTGAATCTCAGCCATGTGAGTGTCTCTCAGCCACGTGGTCCCTTGGAGTCTGTCTTGTTCATGGACCAGAAGGATCACCACGTCAGCGTACATTTTCAGCACTCGTCCTCTGCTCCTGTCATGAATGAATGAATGGGATCTTTTGCAGAGAGGGCATAGAGGAAGGAGATGAGACAGATACAGACTAAATCCTGGGAACGTGTTATGTTTGCATGGAGCATGGAAGAAAAGCCAGGAAAGGACAGCAGCATGAGGTAAGAGAAGGCATTCTGTACAATGATATATACAGAGATGTATTCTCATACCTGTTTGCTCTTACTCCTAGTAAACACAATAAGGATGCTGATACTCATTTGGGTTATTTGAAGAATTTGTCATCATTATTATGATGTTAATTTACAATGTGAAAGTAAATTATAATATTTAACTATATCCTCAGAAATGCTTTATCTGCAGCTCCTCACACTGTTCTGAAGACTACATAAAATAATGGAGCTGTGAGACTGTAGCTTTAATATAAGAAATGTTAATAATCACTATTTACATATGAAGTGTGACTAGATAGGGAAGTTTGTTACAACTGTTCCTTAAATATACTGTAGTAAATCTGCCTTATACTCGTATAATGAAGTAATGATTAGTGAAGGCATCTGTACTTCATAATTACCACAATTTCCAAAGAACTTACTGCATAATAACTGGGTGATTTCTTTCAGATTACAAGAAACATTAGGCATTTCATAACATTATTGCATGTAGCATACAATGTGTGCTTTTTTCTTTTTGAACATTCAGTTCGGTCAGATAAATACAAACACCTGCGCGGAGCAGTCTATTCATTTGCGTTTCAGCTGCTGCTTTTGTGGCTTGAAGTTTGTTTAATAAAAGGTAGGAGACATGTGTAGGGAAGAAAAATTAGAAAAGAAAAAGAAGCTAAATGGAGGGAAAATGTAAGTATTATAATGCACTGTCAAAATTGAAACAACAATCTAAGAAGAGTTGAGGATTTTTTTTTTCAAACAGCTTCTGTTTCTTAAAACAAGTTGTAGTGGATATTTAACACATTTTAAATTTATATGATAACAGTCCAAAAACCAAGTATTTAAAAATGTTGTACTTAATTCTTTTATAAGAGTGTCCAATGGATATTTTGAACTTAAAATAAAGCGATAGCAATAACCACATAGCCTTGCCTAAGCTGAATTACCACAACATGAACCCCTTCTAGCTGATGTTGCGATTTACTTAACATGGCATTACTACCTGGTCTTTTTAACAACTCTCACCAAAAAACTAGGAGAGATCATATAGCTTGAGAATGGTTCCTCTTTTCCTGATGGACTTGGTAAGCAGAGGCTGATATGATTCAGTTGTGGAACATTGTTATGCGGGCAAATTATGAGTCTGAAAGCTTTCAACCTTAATGTTGGGATTGGTCAATTTTACTATCTTGCTTGGAGTAAATTAAGCCATCTCAGCAGCAGACGTGGGGATCTTACTACCATCTGGAAAGAAGAGCCAAGATGGGAGTTTTTCCTTTGAACCTGGAGATACCTGCTCATGGAACATCCTACATCCATAGGCAAACACCTGACATCAGAGAAGCAGAAGAGAAGTGATGGAGAAGCAGCAATAACAAAACCAAGCGCCACAGCATAATCTTTCACCCATTGCTATATGACTAGCGAGCAAATGTGACATTGACAATGTACATATTTGATATGCTGCAAAATATTATGTCTTTGATTTATAGTCAACTTAAAAATCCCAAAATAAGGTGAGAGAAAACAATTAATGACTTCATTATTTTAAGTTTTATTTATTTTTTCTAATTCTGAGAAAAAAATAAGAATATAACTCACATATATTTGAAAAAATTTTTAAATTTATCTTTCTATTGTGGGGATTCTAACTACATAACTTGTACGATGGTTAAGTTTTTGTGCCAACCTGGCACTTCTGCTTGGTTATGCGTGGAGTCCAGTCTATTAGGTTCAGCCTAGTGTTATCCCCTTAGCGGTATGGCATTTTTGTAAGAGAGACAGTGAGAAAAACCAAGCCCTCTCCTGCTCTTTACCTTCCTTCATGCTTGGTTTCTACCTTTGGCTCCATGGGTGGTCTATGCAGCCTAAAATCCCTAGGAGCTGTAGATTCTGTATCCATCATCCAGGGATCTCTTAGCCTCTCCCTGGGCTTTTCTGCTTCATCTTCCAAGAGCTGTGTGAATCTGAGGACCTCCAGTTAGCATTTTACACATGAACTTGGATTGAACTGGCCGTGGCTATTTTCTTGATATGAACTTCTTTCTTACATATATATGAGTGTCACCATTAGAAAATGCAGCCTAACATACATTATTCATTCCTTCAATTGATGTTTATTACTACATTAAAAAAATCACTCCCATCAAATTGATTCTGATTCATAGTGGTGGCATAATGTATTAGGCCTTGGGCTGTGAACCACAAGGTCAGCAGTTCAAAACCACAAGCCAAACCATGGAAAAAAGATACAGCTTTCTACTCCCACAAAAATTCACAATCTGAGAAACATACAGGGACAGTTTTATTCCTGTCCTATGGGGTTGTTGCAATGACATAAATTATTGCATAGCATTTTTAAATAGCAGTAAATGTCATATAATCAACTTTGATTGCATATGGGAAATTTTCACTAGAATTTATTTTCATTGGGCAGTTTTCAATAATTTCCTCTTCATATTGATGATTTGAATAAGAACAAATAGAAAATCTAAGCCAGGTTTAAAATATCTGACTTTCAATATACACTAAATGAATAATGAAAATTTCTTCTGCTCAATGATAATTCTGCAAACATTCTGAGGATTTCTTCAGGACTTTGAACAAGCACTTCCCACTTCAGTCATGGTTAAATGGACCAAAAACCAGAATAGACTAAGATTTGTAAAATATGAGTGAATGGGAATGATAACCAATGAGAAAAATTATGGGTTGATCCCCTGCCCAAATTTGATATTTTAGAATACAAGAAAAGAATGTGTTTAAAATATTAACCAAATATCTTCCCAGAAAGATTAGATAACAGCTATGTTCAGTCCGCATGCGGGGGTATACAGTACCACTTGAAATGTGTTATTCTCAAAAATATTTGAAATAATCCAACACATGCATCAGGCTTCTGAAATGGCTATCTATGCCTCTTCTGAACGTTACATCCTAAGATCTCAACCTGGACATTAGAATTTCTCCTGTTCCATGACATTCAATGGTTCCACGACATTCAATTTTTATAAAGGTGTCTGTTCTGATTTTATATTGGCAACCGTGGCTGATTCAGTATGAATCAGTGTGAAGAGTTGATTTATTGCCCTTCTAGTCCTATTCAAACTGAAATTATATATTGACATTTATATGTATATATATACACACACACATATCTATGTGTTTCATATTAGAAGAAATAATAAAAGATTATATTTGACTGACATAGCTTTCCAGTTTGAAGATATTATGCTTTTCCTAATAATTTTTCTTCACAGGATAGCTTGGTTATTGTTATGCACCATCTAGTTAGTTTTAACCAATAGCATCCCCATGTATAAGAGAATAAACCACTGCATGGCCTCTGTCACCCTTACCAGTGGTTCTCATTAAGTTCAGCCCCTATGACATTTAAACTTTTTGAAGATCTCAAACTTTTTCATTGATCCACTCCTTTTCCAAGCATAATATCTGTCTCAGGTACAAGTCTAATCTTATGATATGCCCAAAGGATGTGAGATGACGTCTTACCTTCCTTGAATCCAAGGAGCATTCTGGCTGCATAATTCTGAAAGCCCATGTTATATTTACTATCCTTCAAGAGTACCATAATTTAAATGCATCAAGTCTTCTTTAGTCTATTTACTTTCCAGCTTTCGCATGTATATTAGGAGATCAGAAATGCCACGACTTGGGTAAGGTCTATCTTAATCTTCAAGTGACAATTTTGCCTTTAAACACTGTCAAGAGGTCATTGCAGCAGATTTACCCATTGCCATATGACCGTCACTTTCCAGACTGCGGCTTCCTTGGGCATGGATTGTGAATCCAAGCAAAGAAAATCCTGTACAACTTCAACCTTTCTACTTTTATCATTTATTGCTCATTGGTAAGGATTGTTGTTTTATTTGCTGTGGTTTAGGCAACACCAAAGGCTTTGATAGTCATCAACAAGTCCTCTTCATTTCCAGCACTCTAGATGGTCCCATTTGCACATCACTACTTGTTAGGGAGTCATCTCACACTAAGAATGCCTCAGCTAGTCTACCTTCTGAGATTTGTTGCTCAGCCTATAGCTTGAATAATTTTGGTGAAAAGATTCAACCCTTACACAAACTTTTCAAATTTTAAATCATTCAACATCTCATTGTTCTGTTCCAGTGACAGCATGTTTACAAATATGCAGATGCCACATAAGCACAATTAAGTGCTCTTGAATCTATCTATATCGATAGATTTTCTGACAAACTTGGTTTAGTGTATGTCTGACACAGTCCACGCACAGCCCATAGTGTATGAAGTATAGAGTCAATCCTCAATAAAACACAAGTTAATATTTCTTTGGTGTTCTGTGCTCTCAGCCAAATTCCATCCAAAGTCCGCAAGAATATACATTTTTTAATACCCTAATCTACATCTAGCTTGAATTTCTGGTTTATAGATCACTGCAAAATATTTTTTATTTACCTTCAGCAACATTTTACTTGCATGTGATATTAATGAGGTTGTTAGATAACTCAAATTTTCTCGGGTCATTTTTCTTTGGAAGAGGCAAAATGTGGGTTTTTCTAGTGAGTTGGACAGGGATCTGTGCTCCAAATTTCTTGACATAGACTACATTGTGTATCTAGCACTATATCAGTTTTAAAAAAATATTTTGATTAGTATTCTGTCCATTTCTGGACCCCTGTTTATTGCTAATACCTTCAGTGAAGCTTGAACTTCTCTTTCAGTACTACTGGTACGTGATCATATGTCACTTCTTGAAATAGTTGTGTTAGTCCAGGTTGACTAGAGAAACAAATCCAGAGACAATCATATTTGTGTAAGATAGAGTTTATATCAAAGAGAAATTGTATTTTGAGAAAATATCCCAGCCCAGTCCAGATCAATTCCATAACTCCAATATTAGCCCATGTGATTGATGCTAGTCCATAAATTCTTTAGACTAATTCAGCACATGCAATTATCCCAATTGCAAGAAGATCACAGGCAGATTGGTAGAAAGTCCTGTGAAGTCAGTGCGAGTGGAAGCATCTCAATACACGTGCTGGCTCCTTCAGTTCTGAGTGTCTCCTCCTCATGAAGGTGAAGCAGAGAGTGTGGCTCACCTCCAGGGAAAAAGAGAGGAAATTCCCAGAGCCCTCATGAGAAGGCCATTCACACAAGGAGAAATCATAATGCTGTGACCTGAGGGACAGGCTATACACCACCCGTAGACCTATTTATCAAGTTGATGTGAAATTGTGCAACTACTGCACTAGTTGAATGTGTAAGAGTTCCATTAAATACAGTGGCTCCATATTTATTTCTTCAATTTAATTTGATGTACCTGACATCATTCAATATTTTGCTACTAAAATAATACTCACTTTCATTGAGTTGATTATGACTCATAGCAAGCTGATATAGGAGTTCTAAGGCTTTAAATTTGTATAGGAACATAAGAAAGGTAGCCACATCTTTCTCTTGTTGAGTGGCTGGTGGGTTAGCAGCTCAAAATTTACTGACAGTATAACTAAAGTTTCATAGATGACTTTAATATCACTATTTGAATCTAATTTTCTTTCTTCAGTTCTTTCAACTTGAGATATGCTTAGCTTGTTCTTCCAATTTGCTTTTCTAACACCTGGCCATGCACATCTCACTGTAAAACTTTGTTTTGACTTTTCAAACTGAAGGTTGACATTTTCTGCTCCGTCTTTTTAATTCATTTTTCTTTCACTCATTTTACCAAGTCTATGTACAAGAGAAAGTTCTTGAGCCTCTCATAACATATATTTCTTTTCTTTCTTTTTTTATCTTTTCAGTAACCCTTTACTTTCCTATGTGTGATATTATTGATGTCCTTCTACAATTCATCTGATCTTCAGTCACTAATCTCCAATGTATAAAATCTGCTCATGGCATAGTCTATAAACTCAAGTAGGATACACTCAAAGTCATGCGTTGGCTCTTAAGGTCTTGTGTAATTTTCTTCAGGTTCAATTTACCTTGAATACTAGCAATTGATATGTTCCATGATTACCCTATCACTGTGTTCTAATAGTTGATATTGAACTTCTCCATTGTCTCATTCTTCAAATGTAGTTGACTTGTTTTCTGTGAATTACATCCAGAAAGGTCCCAGGTAACACATTTCCACACGTATGTTGTTGATTAAAAACAACAGCAATAATGTAATTGCAATGAGTAAGTTGCTCATCTTTTAAAATCCTATCATATGATCTCCAATGCTGTTACTATCACCAAAGCACCATTTGCCAGCTTCAGATCTCTTTTTGCTTTCAAATTTTTCATTCCAATCATAAATAATTACCCATTCATCTTGAGGGTACATTTGATATATTTCAGACAGAATAAATTGGGGGGGGGGGATCCTCAATCTTTGGCACCAGTAGTTAGTGAATAAACATGAATGATCATCATATTATACATATACCTATGAGGGGGGTCTACCCCTCTCCCAACAAATTAAAAAACAAAAATGCATTATTCATTTTTCCCAGTAAGTGAGCATCTAGCAACTGGCTCTGAGTTAGTTAACCCAGTGGCATCTCCTGGGAAGGTTCTCTCTGGTCACAGTGAATTTTGTTGTGAAAGCAATTTCTCTTGAACCTCATTTTCTTGTGATGACAAATTTAAGAGAACAGTGCGTGACTATGAAATTATGTTCCCTGCTTGGGAAAATTGCAACAGAAACTGTTGTGATGTTGATCACAGCTTACAAGGACAGCACTATGGGAAAAACTCAAGTGTATGAGTGGTTTTCTCATCTCAAAGAGGGTAAAATATCAATTGATAACAAACCTTGTTCTGGACGTCTGTCCACTTCTTGAATAGATGAAAATTTCAACTCATGGTGAATTTTGGGGTTTGTTCCATTAGGTCAGACTGTTAATCAAGCTTTCTATTTCTTTTCTATTTCTGAAAAGATAGCATAACAGTATGTGACAAAAAAGACCAGATTTGTGGCAGACAGGGAAGTGGCTTTGCCACCACAACAAAGCACGTGCTCATGCAGCCATCTCACTGTGTCAGTTTTAGGCAGAAAACAGCATGCCTCTCTTTTCCCTGATCTCACCTGATCTCACTCAGTGTGACTTCCTTTTTATTTCTGTGAATGAAGAGGGACATGAAAGTTCAGCGATTTGACATAGAAAAGGTAAAGAAAAAATGAGGGAGGTGCTGTCAGCAATCCAAACAGATGAGTTTGAAAAATGTTTCCAGGAATGGAATCACAAATTTGACAAATGTATTAAGTGTATTATAGAGGAATTTGAAGGTGATAAGGAGATGAGGTAGTTAGTTTATTGTGCCAACCTGGTCGATAAACACATGTGGGATTAATTGAAGGACGGAGGGATAAATGGCTTGGTGAGCCTCGCCTTTCTAGTTCTCAGGTCTCTTGCTTTCTGATGGTCAGACCAGGGTGTAGTTGCCTTAGCCAGTTCCCTGCTTCAACTTGCAAAGCTCACTTTCTTATAAGACATCCCTGAGGAGGAGCCACATGAACCTACCCTAATGCAGCCCTGAGTGCTGGTGCAGCCATGTGGAGACCCCTGCCAGCGCTGAGATGCTTACACATTTACTGACTAGGCTTTCCTCCTGCAGTTGGCATCATTGCATCTGTTTTGTGAGATGGAGGAGGTCTTTGTGTATTGGTGTTGGACATATGGGTTAATGCATGAATGTTGGACTTAAGGGCTTGGGCAGCACTGGGTTGGGATGTTTTCTTGATGTTCACTTAACCTTTATATAAAGTTCTCTCTTATACATGAGTTTCTGTGGATTTATTTCTCTAAACTACCCGGACTAATACATTTTGGTACCTTGGGAGCAGAGTACTGGAGAAACAAATCATAAGATGGACAGTAGATGTTTGTTTGACCTCTCCCTCAAGGTAGTTTTCCTTGTCTAGTTAGAGGTCAGATAAAGCCACACTATTTACTTGATTGTTTTCTGGGGAAAAAAGGGAAGTAGAAAAATAGTACGTTTGTAAGTCCACTTGTTTTGAGCTTTTAAAATTTGCTCTTTAGTTGGGTTTAGGTAGGCCACACCACAAAGAAAGCTATTCAAATAAAGATGTGCCCCACCCATTAGTTTGGAGTACTCAAGAACCAGTAGTCTTTGCCAGAGCTGGAAAAAATCTGGAACCATGAAGAAAACTCCTCTCTGAGATTGAATTTTAAAGGGAGCCTGAGAGCAGACTAAAATACTTGCTAGGTGTCCACCTGGATTTACTTGTTGAGTGGAAGTGGGAGAAATGCAGCAATAAAGAGACGGGTTAAGTTTGGCCCCTGACACCTGTGGACTTGGTTTACAGGAAAAGAGAAGATGAGAGCGAGTTGACTGGTCTATGGTTCATGGCCTAGCACTAGGGGGCTAGGTTGTTGAGTATTAGTGAGAGCCCATGACCTAAAGGTTAGGTGACCAGTGGGCAACCTGATGAGGCTAAGTGAGGCAGCCCACATTGAGTTGCCCAGAACCTGACCAGATGGAGATTTTTGAGCCTGTGAACTGGTCCATATTGTTGCTGACTTCATGGATGGCTTCTCTGGGTTAGATTTTGCTTATGGATGCAGACTTCACAAGATTCCAACTGGAATGAAGACTCTTCATGTCGAAAAATATGATTGTCTTCTCAGAGAACTGGGTTTATATAAATGGGCAGTATAGAAATTGGAAACTCAAAATTGGGAGAATAAAGGCATGAAGTGGCTGGCTTATAAATTTTCATAGGGGGGCGGGCATAGTCACAGGATTTTAGGATTAAGGTGTAGGTGTTACTTAATTTCAATCCTGAAGCTGAAGAATTATATACAGGTGCCAGGTTGGCAAGGAGTGGATTGAGGTAGATAGTTTATTGTGCCAACCTGGCTGATAAACACATGTGGGGTTAATTGAAGGGTGGAGGGATAAATGGCTCGGTGAGCCTCACCTTTCTAGTTCTCGGGTCTCTTGTTTTCTGATGGTCAGACCAGGGTGCAGATGCCTTAGCCAGTTCCCTGCTTCAGCTTGCAAGGCTCACTTCCTGTGAGACATCACTGAGGAGAAGCCACATCAACCTACCTTGATGCAGCCCTGGGTGCTGGAGCAGCCATGTGGAGACCCCTGCCAGCACTGAGATGCTAACACATTCACTGACTTGAGTTTCCTCCTGCAGTTGGCATCATTGCATCTGTTTTGTGAGATGGAGGAGGACTTTGTGGATTGGTGTTGGACATATGGGTTAATGGGTTTATGTTGGATTTATGAGCTTGGGCAGCACTGGGTTTGGATGCTTTCTTAATGTTCACTTAACCTTTATATAAAACTCGCTCTTATACATGAGTTTCTGTGGATTTGTTTCTCTAAACTACCTGGGCTAATGCAGGTGGTTTGTTTTAAAAAAAATTTTTAATAGCTTTGAAAATTTTTTCCATATTTTGAGGGATACCCCCTTGTATTGCTAGTATTTCTTGTACATTCATGGTATTATTTTGTCCCTGGGAACTGGTACTTCAGGATGGAACAGCCATAATATTTTTGATGAGGAATGCACTGCCGCTCCTCTTCAATTTGTCATTCTTTGCATAGTAGACCATATCATTGTCTGATTTAAATGGCTAATGCAGTCCATTTCAGCTTAGTAATGCTTAGTATATCATTTTTTATGTTACATTTCATTTTTTATGATGTCCAGTTTTCCTAAATCTGTAACTCATGCATTCCCATTCTGATTATTAATGGATGAATATAGGACAGTTTATTAGACAATATCCATAGAATACAAATGTATATTTATTTTTTAATTGCCAAGTCATGTCTACTATTCCTCGCTATGGAAGGAATATAAATGACTTACTTATTAGCATAACTCAATCAAGGTCATACAATGAGTAGTACAAGAACAGGAGTGATAAGAACCTCTTACAGGGCATAAAATTGTAAATCAGGTACAGCCCATATAATCATTGAAGTGTTTAATTTGAATGTCCTATGCAGTTTCTGCAAAGTAAACAAACTGCTTCAGTACATTAATTTATCCATATGAATTTAAGTAAAAGATTCAGAACTGCCCTACTGTTCTTTTGAGGAAAAGGGTCACTTCAGGGCATAGAAGAAAATGTTAAGCCTGTTATCTATTTTAATCTCTAATCTTACCCCCACCTACAGCTCTGTTTTTAAAGTTTAATTATTGTCAAAGAAAAGATAACAAGAAAGAAAATTACAAAGTAGATATTTAATATTAATTCCCTTGACTTTTTGCCTCTAACATGAGTTTCACTCTTACAGGCACACCATATGACCCCACTCAAAATTAAACATTTGATTTTGAAACTATATTAAAGGAGACACTTGTGTACTAAATGTTGGTACACTAATAGTTATTATGTCCTAAAATAATGTCTTCCCTCACAGAAGGCAATGCCATGTTCCACTGAGTTTGAACAACTCAGGAAAACTGTACATTTCTAGTTTACCTACCTACACATCCATGGCAAATGGGGTAATTAAATATAGAGATATAAAGGCACTGTTTTTATATGCTGTAGTTTTTTATATCATGCAGTCTGTTCCTACTCAAAGCGACCCTGTGTACCATCCAACTAAACACTGTCTGGTATTGTGTCATTCTCACAGTTTTTAATGTTTGAGCCCATGGATGCAGCCACTGTGTCAATCTGTCCTGTCTGAGATCTTTCTCTTCTACTCTCAAGCATGACGCCTTTTTCCAGGGCTGGTCTCTCCTGACAACATATACAAAATACTTGATCACAGTCTCACTATTGTAGCCTATAAGCCGCATTCTGCCTTTTCCAAGACAGATTTGATTATCCTTTGGGCAATTCATAGTACTTTGACTATTCTTCACCCACACAATAATTCAAATGCATCTATTCTTTTTTCATTTTCCATATTCAGTGTTGAACTTTTGCATGCACATGAGGCTATTTAAAATACCATGGCTTAGGGTGGGCACAGCTTACTCCTCAAAGTAACGTGCTTGCTTTTCAGAATTTTAAAGAGTTTTTGTGCAGCAGTTTTACCTAACGTAATATTCCTTTGATTTCATGACTGATGTTTCCATGAGTATTGATTGCAGATCCAAGCAAGAAGAAATCCTTGACAACTTCAATCTTTTCTCATTTATCATATTATTGCTTATTGGTCCAGTTCAAGCTACATTGAAAGAATTAACCAAACACACTTGCATATGATTTGATCTGTTTGACATTTTTACTTGATGGACCAATACACAATCAATTTTCTCATATTCATTTTGGAGTTTTAGATATTATACCTCCAAATACATATATTTTAATGCAGACAACAAAAATAAAACAATATTAAAATAAGTACTAGTAAATTAAACAATTAAAAATTTTCTATAATTTGTGACTTTCTCTTTTTTTATTTTCTGAATTACATGAAAGCAAATTACAAACTTCGTGGTAGTTCTTCTCTAGATAATTTAACATAGAGCCACACAAGAAATAGAATATTCTCATATATGAAATCTAATTTTCTTTCTTTTTAAAATACTTTTATTGGGGGCTCTTAAAGCTCTTATATCAATCCATACAGCCATTGGATCAAGCATATTGTTATCCCATTTTCATGTAAATTAAAAGTAATTAGGTATTTCATGTAGTGTTTATTTTCAATTTTCATTTTAACAATTTTCCCTTAGAAAATATTTATAATTTTCCATTTACCCTTGATTCAGTATATAATCAATATTCATACTAAGACTCTGCTTTGTAAAATATGGTATAAGGATGAATTGGATCACATTAGCCTGAGATGTTTGAACAGACACTTATTACTGACCATACAAGAGATCCACTAAATCTGTGTTCTGTGAAATATTCTGTGAAATCCTCAGGTTAATCATAATCTCTCAGTTCAAAAATTGACAGCTGTTATTCTAGTGTATGTCTCTAGTTAACTAGCAAATGCTATCAATTCAGTACTCTATTAGCAATATTTCATATTTCATAATTTATACAGTAAGATGTTAAGTAGGGAAATTGAGTGAATATAAAAAAAGTTTGTTTAAAAATTTAATTAAGAAGTAATGGTATTTTTCCCATGAATTTTCTTTAGAGCTCCTCATATGTGATATGCAATTCTGCATCTCAGTATATAAATATTGTATCTAACTTTCCTAGAGCTACCATAATAGAATATCACAAAGTGAGTGGCTTCAAATAAAGACAATTTATTGCCTGATTGTATAGGAGGTGAGAAATCTCATTCAGGGGGTTCTATACTTCTTCTGATACTAATTGCTCTCTGCTGGCTTCTAGTAATTGCCTAACAATTGCTGGTAGCTCTTGATTTGTATATAGATCTTACCATCGACTCTTTGCTATATGTGTGCCCATCTTTGTCTTCACTATCTTGCTTAATATACCATTAATAAGGGGGTACTTTGAGAATGTATTTTTCTCTAGTAGGACCTCATCAGAATAACAAAGTACAAATCCTATTTCCAAACAGAATCACGTTCACAGGCACTGGGCATGGGATTTTAATATAGTCTTTCAGAAGATACAGTTTGTAATATAAAGCATCCGATATATTGTCAGTGTTCCATGAATATGTTCTAAAGCAGTACATTTGTATATTTACATGGTATTTGTAGGTAATTAAATCATTAGCCAATATAAATGTGCAAATTATATCCTACTTATGATTCCCTTTTATGCATTGAGCTGCTAATTTAAGGTCAATGGTTTGAATCCACCAGCTAATTCTCAGGAGCATGATAAGTCCATCTGCTTCTGCAAAAATTTAAAAGTCTTGGAAACACAAAGGGGCATTTCTACTTTATTCTACATGGTCACTGTATTAGTCTGGGTAGACTAGAGAAATACATTCATAGACACTGATATATGCATAAGAGATAGTTTTATATATAGGGTAATTGTACATTAACAAAGCACCCCAACCCAGTCCAGTCTAAGCCCATAAATTCTATATTAGCTCATATGTCCAAGACTAATCTATTAAGTCCTTTACAGACTCTTGAAACACATGCAATGATGCCGAATGCAGGATGGTCACAGGCCAGTGGGTAGAAAGTCTTTGGATCCACTGGTGGTGTAAGCATCTCAGAGCTGGCAGGGTCTCTACGTGGCTTCGCTGGGTTCAGAGGTCTGGTTGCATCAGGGTACGTCCATGTGGCTTCTCCAGCTCAGGGCACTAGTGTAGTTCCATGTGTCTTGTCAGCTGCAATGCCTCCCAGGGAGTGAGCAGAGGGAGCAAGGCGGAAGGAAATACCGGATTTTCCAGAATTCTCAAGAGAAGCCCATGCTCACACTGAGGCCTCATTGACTATGATCCTATTGACAGACTAGACTCCACCCCTTCACTTGTAATCCTCTCAAATTGACACCAGATTATGTAACTATCACAGTCGCTATGAGTTGGATTCAACTCTATGACATTGGGTTTGGTAGGATTCCCTCAAATCTCTACAATATTTAAAATAATTAATAAGTCATAAGATTACCCACATTTGCATTTATTGTGATAGCAATTTATTTAAAATTTTATATTGAAAATTTTTATTTCTGTTTCAGCGAAAACATAAATGGCACTTTGGTTGAGAGCAAAGTTACTCAGCTACACATAAATACTTTTAGAACTCTGACATTTCATCTCGTGTAAACATTTCACAAATCCTTGACCTGATCCTATAGATCGTTGTGTAGCAATTGTTCTTAGTGACAGTTCTTTCAGTAGTCTTCTGTGCTCCCTCAATTTTGATTGCATGTCAAGATTTTAAACCTGGAGAAAGTTTTTTCAAAATGATGTCCTGAGTCCAAGAGAATAAAATCTATCAGCAATCACCTGCATGATGAATGACAGAATTGATTGTCTATCAACAACACCGCGGTCCTCATCAGAAATAGAATCTACAGTCAGGAAACCATCTGTCAGAGGACTTTCAATGGATATTATCTTCAGTATCCTTGTACTTATTTCTCTGTACTACTGTTAAGTCTGCTCATTGGCCTCTTTTCCGTATGCGTGCTTAGGAAGTCACTTGCACTATGTGCTCACTAATTGAACTAAAGACGTCTTTATATAGGGCTGAGTAATATAATTGGGAACATTTGGATTTAGGAACATTTCAATTGATGCAAAGCTATGTTTTTAAAAATAATTTTTTTCTTATATTTTATTGTTTGATAAAAATACTGGTATTTTTGGTGATTGAACACATATATTTGGAGATAGATATAAATATATAGGTATAAAAAGACTTCAAAAAGTTAATAGACAAATGAATTCTAGTCTCTTTTAATTTAATATTTCATGAGTTTTTCAAATCTCAACTATATCCATAACTACGTATATCTATCTGTACATATATAAACATATATGTACATAGTAATTATGGTAAAAGTAAATGAGAGTTGTGAGTATTTGCTATTTATACCATCACCATACACATTAACATACAAGTAAACACACACACAGTGATGATTTATCGTATTATCAATGGTGAATATTTATCATCTGTTTATATGCATATATTAAACTTTGAAGTATAATGAAATATATATACATATATATGTAGTTGCATACTTATGATAACTGCTCACCATGAACAATATAAATATATGTATATTTATAGTTGTATTTCATACAGACACATACATGAATAGCTATGATAAACATTCCCAAGTAGCAAGGTTTTTATGTTCAAATATAATTTTTCAGTATAAACGGTGTTTACCTACCTAATTGATTTGAAGAGTATGAACTTAAATGCTAATCTCTTATTTTAAATTTACTTTACATGTAGAAAGGGACATGGACTGTGTTTGGCATTCCTACAGTTTTGCATTATTTGGACAAAAGTATTTCTCATTCACTATAACGTATTTTTAAGGAACATTACTGTCCAGTCATTGTGTTTATGTAGAAAAGTGAAGGTAGATACAATCTGCACTGAAAACATTAGCCACAAACAAATCTTCAGCCAATCATGGAATATAAATTGAAATGTTTCAGCAAGCTGAGCGCGATGGACACCCTCACCCTTCTATGCCAGGAAATGTGGAAGGCGCCTACCGGTCACCTGAGTTAGAGAAATCCATTCTTGTGCCCATTCCAAATAAAGGTGCCCAAGAGAATTAATGACATGTCAGGGTTGGAGGACTGTTTATTAACAACTTTTGATATGCCAAGGATGCAACCTGATTTGCTGAAATTGAGGAGGACTTGGTACACTTGCTGATGAAATTCAAAGTTTGTAGTCTTCAGTATGGACTTCAACTCAATGCAAATGAATCAAAATCTTCAACTCTGGACCAATAGGTAACTTCCTGATAAATGGAGAAAAGTTTGGAGTCATTCAAGATTTCATCTCACTTAGATACACAATTAATGCTCATGGAGATAAAATGAGGAATTTTGTTGGCACATATGCTGCACAAAATATCTTTAAAGGGAATAAAACATTGTTAATTTGAGTACCAACATGCACCTAACCCAAATCATCGTATTTTCTTTTTAAAAAATATTTTGACATATTTTCATATATCATACAACTTAATCATCCAGTCATATAAAAGTGAGCCATACAATCATCACCACAAAAAATTCAGCATATTTTCCTCATTCATTCCTTGTTCTTATTTCCATATCTGTCCACATCCTCTCCTGCGTTGCCCCTAGGTCATTATTAATCCAGTTACTGTCTCTATAGATTTACCCATGGTAGAGTTCATATGCACACAACCATGCAAAACACAAACATGAAGCAAACAAACAAATCCAACAACAGTGACTAGACAAAATATCCAAGAATCTCAAGCATAGAAAGAATAAAATATTAAAAAACTTAAATAACTTAAAAATGGTTCTAAGGGAAATGGAATCATAAGATATTACAGTTCCACCTAACTAAATCTGCCATAATAGGCTTTCCAATGCTCTCTGTCTGAAAGCAAGGCTATTCACATCCCTGGACTATATTCAGATGGAATTCACCTGAGGCTTAACCTATATAGGGTACACAGAAAAATTAATTTTGAGATTCCATTATCACCCATAGTCTTCTGCAAACCAGGCGTTCACAATTTAAGCAAATACCATCCCCTGCTTCAGATTTGGATTTTATTATTTAGCATCCTTCATTCACACAAACTGTTGTGCTTCTTCCATGTGGACTTAATTAATACCTCCCCTAGATATCTGCTTGTTTGAAGATCAGCCTTTGAGACCACAGATGGGGTCTTTCTGATTGTCAGACATCATCTAGTTTCTTCCTAAAAGTGTGCTATAGCATCCATATCTACAGTGATTTCTTCATAATGGCAAGTCTTGAATAGTGCAATATCACACGAACTAATTGTTCTTGGATTGGAATTAGAATCAAGTGCTAGCCCCAAACTCATTATTATATCTATCGTTTATATATGCTTCTGGTTCACATTAGAGAAGTCATTATCTTAAGATGGAGAACATTATAAACCAAACCCCAGAAGCATAAAGTAATCATATTGATAACATCAGTGATTTAGCCAATGACATAGATTTTTAAAAACTTTCAAGCATCAGAGCAGCATTGTGGTTCAGTATTTACAAGTTGAGTCTCTCATCACAAGGTAGGCAATTACAATATAGCCCCTCCTTCATGAGGAGAAGCTCAAGTTTTCTACTTTTTTAAAGAGTTACAGCATCAGAATCTACAAGGGCAGTTCTGCTCTGTGTAGGGTTGTCGTGAATTGGAATGACCTTAATGGCAGTAAGTTAATGAGTTGAAACTTGATAAAAGGAAATTATACAACTGCAGGCTGACTTCCAACCACAATATATGGATTGTTAACTTGTGTAAAGTCGACATTAATGTGTCCGGACAGTGTTTACACAAACAATGTGTATTGATGATAGGACAAGACTTTGAATAACATTATTTCACAAAGGCAGACCATGCCTACCGAACTAATAAATGTCATAAGAAAGCAAAGATAGCATTATAATTGTAAATAAATAGCACTTCCAGGTTGCCATCCGTTGGGCACCTTCAAAGCAAGAGATCCACACCAATGGCCAATGATGACTAATTTCCTAACCGTGGGAGAGCAGTCATCTGCTTTGTCTCCCACTAAGGTGTTTCAGCCTTCAATCCAAGGAGGCATGTTGGTTCCTTAAATCTGTTACAAGTGAGTTTGGGGTAAAGCCCAGTATGTTTCATGGTCTGTTTAGTGATGTTTCCATATCAAATCCTTCTGCTGTGGCCTATGAAGGATGTTGTGTACCTTGAAAGGACATAGTCTAAAGTCCCAGTAGTCCATATCACAAAGGCTACATCACCAAGGGCTGGAGAGAACTATGACAAAAGTGTCTAGTTAGGAACATAGCACTGCGTGAATTCCCCCCTTGTGTTCTATGTAACTATTATTAAGTACCCCCCACCCTGCCTGTAGGGAGTAGGGAGGTAACACCACCTACTTTACCCACCAACTAAGGAATTTCCTTTTCTGAGACATACATGTCTCTCTGCCTCCATCTTGACTTAATACACAGTAATGTTCACTCGTCCCTTTTGTAGAAGCACCTATTGATTTGGGTTAAGCTTAGAACAACATTTGTATGACAGAAATGAAATGATCTTTCTCTCTACTCATCTTGAAAAATTGACCCATGCTGAGGTGAGGTCTTTTCTAAGTCCTTTTTATGGTGCACATATGAGAGACACATATATGGTGCTAGGGAACTAGGTAGTCTCTCCCCCTTGTTGCTTGGTAGACGAGGTTAGACTATTACATGCCCTGAGAACAGAAGCCTATCTTTGTCTTTTTGTTTGTGCGTTTAATAGTGGAATCACAATATTTGTCCTTTTGTAAGTTACTTATGTCATTCGAGATAATAGTTGATAGATCCATTCATTTGATGAGTTGTTTCATAGTTTCATCACTATTTATGATGGATGCGTACAGGGGTAACCAAAAACACCAAACAACCAGAATTGCACTGGGCAGAGCAGAGCTTTCATAGTGCACATTTTTCCTGCTATGTGAGTGTCAAGCAACTTGCTCTGAGTTAGTGCACCCAGTGGCATTGCTTGGGAAGGTTCTCTCTGGTCACAGTGATTTTTTTCTGAAAAGCAGTTTTGCTCCAACCTCATTTTTTTGTGATTACCAATTTAAGAGAAGAGGGTGTGGATGTGAAACTTTGTTTCTTGCTCAGAAAAAAAATGCCACAAAAACTGTGATGTTGCACTCAGCTTACAAAGATAGTACTATGGGAAAAAATCAAGTATATGAGTAGTTTTCTCATTTTCAAAAGGTGATATGCCAATTGATGACAAACCTCATACTACACATCAGACACCTTCCTGAATGGACAAAAATGTGGACTTGTAGTGCATTTGGAGTACATTCCATTAGGTCAGACTGATAATTAAGCATTCCATTTTGAGTTTCTGAAAAGATTGCATACAAGGTACAACAAAAAAGGCCTGATTCCTGATTTGTGGCAGACGGGGAACTGGTTTTGTCACCATGACAATGCACCTGTTCCACAGCCATTTCAGTGTCCCAGTTTTTGGCACACACACACAAAATCAGCATTCCTCTCTTGCCCCATGCTTCTGACTCACATAACCTTGCTCACTGTGACTTATTTTTGTTTCCACGAGTACAGTGGGACATGAAAAGACAGCAATTTGATGGTGTAGAAGAGATGGAAAAAAAAAAGAGGGACTTGCTATCAACCATACAAACATGAGCTTGAAAAATGTTTCCAAGAATGGAATTGCAGATTTGACAAATGTATGAAGTGCGATGGGGAGTACTTTGAAAGTGTTTCATAAAAAAAAAAAAATTAAATACAGATCTTTGAAAAAATTGTTTTGATTTTGTTTTTTTGGAGGGGGTTACCCGTCGTGGTATTCCATTGTTTTGATTTGTATCTCTAAAGGACTACTGATGGTAACCGTCTTTGCCATTGGAGTGTTCTTGTTTGGGAATTGTATATTCAGGTTCTTTGCCCACCGTTTGATTTGATTCCTTTTTCTTACTGAAGTGTTACAGAATTCTATAGATTTTGATAATTAATCCGTCAACCACGTGTCATTCCTAAAGAATTTTCCCCAATCTCTAGGCTTTCTTTTTACTCTTTTGATGAAGTCTCTTTATGTACATAGTGTTTCATTTTCATTAGGTCCCAGCCATCTGGTTTGTCTTGTACTGTGTGTGCTTCCTTTATTATATGTTGTCGTCTGTGCACGCCCTGCAATACAGTTCTTGAGTTTGCCCCAGTATTCTCATTGATGATCTTTATAGCTCTGGGGTTTGCATCTATGTCTCTAATCCATCTTTAGTTAATTTTTTGTGTGCATGGGGTGAGGCATAGATCCTGTTTCATTGTTCTGCAGAGGGCAAACTAATTTTTCTAGCACCATTTGTTGAAGAGGGTGTCTCTTTAATGTTTATTGGATCCTTTGTCAAAAATCAGATGCCTATAGTTGGATGTTTTTGTTTTTGTGTTTTCTATTATGCTACACAGGCCTATTATCTATCATTGTATCATACCAGATGGCTTTGACTACTATGGCTGTGTATTAGGCTTGACAATTGATAATGCAAGGTCTGTTTTGTTCTTGTTGATAAGGTCTTTGCTTACCCTGGTCTTCCTCCCTCTCTGTATGAAGTTGAAAATTAGTTTTTCTATTTCTTTCCAGAATGAAACTGGGCTTTGTATCAGAATCGTATTGTATTTATAGATCACTGTAGGTTTGACATTTTCACAATATTGGTTCTTCCTACCCATGAAGACAGGCTATTCTTCTGTTTGTATATGTTTCTTTGGGTTTCTTTTAATAATGTTCTGTATGTATGTTTTACACATATTTTGTTTCTTTGATTAGGTTTAATCCTAAGTTTTCATCTTTTGCGTGGCTATTGAAAATTATATTATTTTCTGATGTTTCTTTCAGTGTTCTGTCTGCTCATATATAGGAATCTGATTGATTTCTGCTTGTTAATAATGTGTCCCTCTACTTTAGATCCCTCAATGGTTCCAGAAGTCTCTTTAAAGAGTCCTTGTGATTGTCTCCATATAAAATCACATCATTTTCAAATAGTGATTTTAGTTATTTCCTGGTTTAGTTCTTTATTTATTTCTGTTTTCTAATGATTCTGGCTAAGACTTCAAGCAACACGTTGAAGAAGAGTGGTCATATAAGGCACCCTTACTAGTTCTCTCTCTTTTTTTAAATACTTTTATTGTGGGCTATTACATCTCTTATCACAATCCATACATTCCTCCAATGTGTTAAACACATTTGCACATATACCACCATCATTTTCAAAGAATTATCTTCCCACTTTAGCCTCTGATATCAGCTACCTATTCCTTACCCCTCCATCCCCCACCCACCCTCCCTCACAAACCCTTGATAAGTTATAGATTATTTTTTCCGTATCTTATATTGTCCGCCATAGCCCTCACCCACTTTTCCATTATTCTTCCCTCAGGAGGGGAGTTCTAAGATGATTCCTGTAATCAATTCCCTCTTTCTCCCCCCACCTTCCCCTAATCCTCCTGGTACCTCTACTTTCCTTGTTGGCCCTGAGGAGTTTATCTATCCTGGATTCCCTGTGTTGTGGGCTCTTATCTTCGGCAGTGTGCATGGTTTGGGCTAATCCGATTTGTAAGGTAGAACTGAGGTCATGATAGTGGGGTGAATGAAGCACCAAAAGTGTGCTTCTTCCATGTGGGTTATGCTGATTCTGAGCTAGAAAGCCGCTTGTTTTATCTTCAAGCCTTTAAGACCCCAGACACAGTATCTTTTGATAGCCTGGCATCATCAGCTTTCTTCACCACATTTGCTTATGCATCCATTTTGTCTTCACCGATCATTGTCGGGAAAGTGAACATCACAGAATGCTGGATTGTCAGAACAAAGTGTTATTGTATTAAGGGAGTACTTGAGTATAGGCCCATTATCCATCTGAAATCAAATGTTTTCACATTTTCCCTTTGATTGTGATATTTACTACTGAGTATTCATTTATGACCCTCATTATGTTGAAGAATTTCCCTTCTATTCCTATAATATTGAGTGTTTTTATAGGAAAGAGATGAATGTTGAACTATCATTGCATCCCTCGTGTGAATCCCACTTGGTCATGATGAATTATTTTTTTGATAGGCTGTTAGATTCTATTATCCAGAATCTTGCTGAGAATTTTTTAGTCTGTGTTCAGGAGAAATATATTTCCAGTTTTCTGTTGTTGTGAGGTCTTGGCCTAGTTTTGGTAACTGGGTTTTGCTTGCTTTATAGAATAAGAGTGGGAGTTTGCTGCCCCTTTCTATATTCTGGAATAGTCTATGTAGAACTGATGACAGCTCTTCCCTGAATACTTGTTAGAATTCCCTGTGAAGCCATTTGGTTCTGAGATTTTCTTGATTGGAAGTTTTTTAAATTATTTTCTCTATTTCTTACTTTGTTATTTGTCTGCTCAGGTTTTCTATATCTATATATATTAATGTGAGTAGGTTTTGTATTTGTCCATTTTTCTAGATTATCAAACTTATTAAAGTGCAATCTATCATAGTACTATGTTATTATTCTTTTATTTTATTTGCATCTGTTGTGATGTCAACTTACTCATACCTAATTGGAGATATTTGCATCTTCTCTTTTTTCCCTTATTAAAATTGCCATAAATTTGTCAATTTTGCTAATTCTTTCAAATAACCAATTTGTCTTCTTGATTCTTCCTATTGTTTTTTCTGTTTTCCAGTTCAATCATATCCACCCTAATCTCTATGCTTTCTCTTCTTCTGTTGTTGGAAGATTTATTTTGTGTCTTCATCTTAATTGTTGGAGGTGTTGTGTTAAGGTGTTGGTTTGGGATTTCTCCTATTTTTTCCCGAGTGAATTGCTTGATATAAATTGCCTTCTGATAACTGTTTTTGTTGTGTCCCAACGGTTTTGGTATAAAGCCAAGGTATTTTCAATAGCCTCATATGCAAGTGAAAGTCGAATATTTAATAACAAAGTTCAAAGAACTTTGCCATTGACAAAGAAAATTGAAAGTACCCCTCATGGCGAAAGGAACAAAAGGATCTGGGGAGACTTGTGTCAAGCACTTTGGATTTTGTATCAGGAGAGTTGAGGCCCTTGAAAGAGACGTCATGCTTTGTAGAGTGGAGGGGCAGCAAAACAAAGGAAGGCCCTGGGAAAGACGGAGTCACACTACAAAAAGGCTCAAACATAAGAACAATTTTGAGGATGGAGCAGAAACATGCAGTGTTTCATTTTGTTGTACATAAAGTTGGTATGAATTGAACCCAACCCAATGGTATGTAACAACAACAACATAACATTAGAATATGTTAGTGACCTAATTGTTAAGTGTTCATCTGCTAGGTAATATAGGTGGTGAACTACTTGAATCGAACTTTATGTACCCAGAAATAAATGTCTGGAAATATACTTCTGAAGAATCGCAGCCTTGAACACCCTCTGGAGTACAGTTTTACAGAGTTACATATGAGGTTACCATGATTAGTAATGAAAGTAATAGCAACTTGTATAATGACATTCACTTATCATGTCATACATATTTTAAAAAATAATAAACCACTCAGGGAACATGTATCATGCCCAGGAAGACTTAAAGTTAACTAACAGATGAACAGCTAATTTCAAATTGAGATATTCATTTATGTATTGCATGCCTGTGCCTCTTATTAAAGAACAAGACTAATGTCAACTTGAGGATTTTAACTGCCCCAGGCAATATGAAGAAAATGTCCCCGCCTTCTAGCAAGCAATCATTAACACAATAAGCAGGCACAAAACACTTACTCCTCTAATATTTCTTTGCTCCAGGCAAACAGCTGTTACACATATATGGACAGCCCATCATAACTATTGTACATGTGCAGTTACAATAACTTAATGTAATAGTAATAAAGACACCTAATGTATTCTGACTCTCATCTTTGAAGAATTGCCAAGTGAAGACTAAGATTCTTCTTATTTTAATTCTAACTATATACCTTTGAAAAATGTCCTCATAATGGAAATGAATTATAGCTGTTCGCAGGAGCTCTCTGAAGTATAATGAACTCTGCCTCCAGACTTCTCAATAATCTTGAGGTTAGTAGAAGGATACCGCATGCAAATGGTGCTTTGTTCAAAAATAATTATTTACTAATTCTGAATTTAAGGCAATGTTTACTTGTTCAGGTTGGAAAATGTTAAAAGATTTACCTATATTATTAGTAACTAATTTATTAGAAAACAAGTGATGTGAAACTATAAACTTTAAATTTTAACTTGTTAAGGTAAAGATACAATTTAGACAAATAAAAAATCAGAATATAGAGAAATTGATATAAAATAATCTATAATTATATTTCTAATAGACATCTCAATTATGTGAAAAGCAATGTGCTGAAATTTATCTCCTATATGTATGCCTTTGGTTCTTGATTTTTGTTTTCTGCTAGATTTTAAATGTTTTAATTGCATCAATATTTTGTTTTACTTATAACTAGATTACCAACCAAACTTATAGTTGCTAAGTAAAGTTAACAATGATATCCTTGATAATGATGACTATATTGGTGACATGCTACTGAATGTAGTGCTAGACCACATTCCAAACATTGCCATTGATTTGATTTGATTCCGACACATAGTAGCCTGATAAGACAGAGTAATCAACCCGAGACTCCCAAACAGTGTGCCCATATTGCAAACATAGATAAAGTCGGTTAGATAAGACACATAGGCATTAAAGAAAAATGTACAATAAATAAATATTATTTACTTTTATATACAGATAATAGATATAATGTTTTCTTGAGAAAAGAACAAAAGACTAATAATTGTATAAGTATTAAGTCATCTAAGCCTACAATTCACTGCGATAAATACAATCTCACAGTATCTATCTTTGAACTAAAGAACAGTAAAATGCCCAAGATTTTATATATAAAGAGAAAGTACTAAATACAAGTTCTGTATGCAGGTAATCAGTTCCCAGAATATATTAACTTACAACTTGGAAAATTGTGCTGGAAATATCAATTACACAAATGTAGCAAAGGGAAAGCAGCAATTTAGGTGGAAATATTGAGAATTGTGAAAATATTATACATATTAAGAAGTGTACAGAATACATTGTCTTCCTCTTGTTTCTTTTTTTCTCAAGATCATGATAAAGAAATAAAGAAGAGAATAAAACTACAAGATTTTAAAATGATGACAAAGATGTGAACTATTTTCTGAGCATTAATATAGTTTAACAAAACTATGCACATAAAGGAAGAGAGTTCTTGAAAGTTAAAACAATACATTGAATAGGAAGTTGTTATAAAATAAACAATGTGTTTGTGCTACACCACTGAAAACGCTGGCTTGATAGGATACTACATTACTATCAGGTCTAATTGCACTTATTGGAACGGCTGTTAGAAACTCATTTCAGGAAAATGGAAAAAGCAGATGGTGGCTCAGTACATCTGAAGATGATTGTATTAGTTCTCTATTGCTCCTTAATTATCACAAATTAAGCATCTTAAAATAATGGCAATTTGTTATCACATGGTTTTGTAGATCAGAAGTTTGTGAATGCTCAACTGGGTCGATTACATACAGTCTCACAATGAGCAGGGTTGAACTCTTAGCTGGATTTTAGGCACAATTCAATTCTAAACCCTTGCAAAATACCTGTAGCCATGGGTCGATTCTGACACATAGTGACCGTATAGAACAGAGTAGAACTTTGCGCCAAGTTTTTCAGGAACCCTGGTGTCATCGAGGGTTATGTAATGGTTTGCAAAATCAACAGTTAGGGCCTACCACCAGAGAAAGAGGAGGCATTCTGTTCTTCTGTGAAGATATATGGTCTCTGAAGCCCACTGAGACTGTTTTTATTTGTCCTATAGAATTACTGTGAGTCACAATCAACTTAATGGCAGTGTGTTTGGTTAAAAACAGACTGTCTCATCTTTTTCGCTCAGAGCAGTCGATGAGTTTGAACTAACAATCTTTGGGTTAGTGGCCAACCACTGGATCACCAGGATGCCCATCTACAAATTAGAGGTCCACCTATCCTTGATGGTTGATATTTGGGAGCCACTTTCAGCTCCTAGCTAGCTCATGACCAAGGAGTTGATTCTGAGCTATCTCATTACTGTAGGGCAAAGTAAAACTACTCCAGTGTATATTGCAGCTGTCACCGAGAAGAATGCCACATATTTCCCCCACAGAGCATTTGGTGGATTCCAACCACTGATGTTTACATTAACAACCCGGTGCTTATTCTACTACCCAACCCGGGATCCACTCTCTCATATCCTATGAGCTTTGCACAGGGCTACTCCATCTATAGATATGTTATTCTTGTATTTCAAATATCTGACTTTGTGTTAGTCTGGGTATACTAGAGAAACAAATTCATAAACACGCATATGTATCTAGGGGAGAAGTTTATATACAAGAGGAATTGAACATTGAGAAAACATCCCAATCCAGTCCAGTCCAAGGCCATAAGTCTGATATTAGCCCTTATGTCTGACACCAATCTATAAAGTCTTCTTCAGACTCATGAATAATGAAGCCAAATTCAGGGCAATCACAAGCCAGTGGGTAGAATGTCTTTGAGTCCAGTGGCATTGTAAGTCTCACAGTGCTGGCAGGGGTCTCTGTGTGGCTTCTCCGGCTTCTGAGGTCTGGTTGTATCCATGTGGCTTATCTTCTGCAGTGTATGCAAGGGAGGAGCAGAGAGACAGAGGTGTCTTCCACCTCCAAGGACATCTGGGAAGATTTCCCAGAATTCTCAGGAGAAGGCCATACCCACACAGAAGCCTCATTGGCTATCTCCAGATTGACAGCCTAGACTCCACCCATACACTCTTAATCCTTAAATTGACACCAGAGTAGGTGACTACCACAGACTTCTTCCTCTTTTACCATTTCAACAAAGCCCTTAACATGTAATGTGTTTATCCAATTAAATTAGGACTAATTTGATATGTTTCTGGTTTTTTATTTTTATCAGTTGGGATTCAATGCATATATCATATCATTCCATATTTAAATAGCACCCAGTAGAATTGTACAATTGCTACCAAAATCAGTTTCCAAATATTCCTTTTCTACAGGGACTTCTTGACATCATCTTTATTTTCTGCCACCACCAACCCCGTATCCCCCTCCCCTCAAGCCCCTTATTCTACTGGCTGTCCCTACAGGTTCATCCATGTTTGGTTTCATATACCAGAAAATGGAAAAGCATATAACACAGCTTAGAAAGGGTGACCATTGCCATACCACCTCTGTGATACACTCTAATATGAACAAACAAAACAGAAGCAAACAATACAAACCAAAAGTACAGAAAATTTTGGAAACCAGATCATGCCCAGCCTGCATCATAGAGGGGTCTACTGACAAAGTTTTAACTTTTCGGGTCAGATTTATGCCTTTGATTTTCTATACTCCTCTCTCCTAAGAACTCTGCTTAGTGACCACTTTCCCCCCATCCCTCAATTTCAGATAGGGGGAGTTTCCCAGTGGCTAGTTCCTATGTAGCTCCACAAATTAATCTCTGAATCCCACTATCATCCATTCAGTTCGGCACACCAGATTCTCACAACTTAGGTTCTGGTACTGATGAGATACTACTTATTGTAAAGCCAATTTATAATTATTTATTCAGCTAATTTTTTTTGACATGTAGTGCAGCATAATACAAGCAGTGTTATTATGTTCAGCCTGAGGATTAGAGAGGTAAGATCTTGGGTGAGAAGGCATTTTAAAATTCTACCAACCACAAGTTAAATAAGAGAAAATAAAAGGAGTGTAATGTTCAATCCTTTGATAAAAATGTTACATACTTTTCAAACTTAATTGTAACTGTATCAAACTGAAGCTAACATTTATAGAGCCACAATAAAGAGTTCAAATTGAGGTTCATATAAAGTATGTTCAAATATTTAATAGTGATATAGCAAGCTCACCAACTATTAAATAAAAATATCTCCTATGCCATCTTTGCAATCTCATATAATGGGCTAGTATCTGAATTTTTCAAATGCAGTGGTGAGGATCCAAGTTTTGCACGAGAATGTAGGGACACAAGAAGGACCCCCATTTTGTTTCCATGGAAGTGTGGTGATCATCATGGATTTCATGTGCTCATGTTGACCACCCATAGCCTAAATATCCCCTGGCCACTTTGAAGTAGAGCTTATGTAAATCTAAGGTATGGTTGACACCTGAGAGGTCTGCATGGGGAAGATGCCCACACAGTCACTGGAAGACTAAATTTGTGCATTTTTTTGTGCAGGATAAAACGGGATCTCATCTATCCCATCATGGTGTAGAAACAGAATAATGTTACCTGCCACTGTGGAGATCATCATTTTTGCTCAATAAAGTCCATACTCCAGGATATGCACACTCATCCCTGCCTAGATATAAGGATTAAATTGCATCACTAAAATCTTGTGAACTAGTATCATTCACTGACTGATGGGAATAATGGTTTAAAGGTTAAAGAAATTGCTCAAGATCACACATATAACAACAGACCTAAAATTTAAATCCAGGTGTGTTTAATTCAAAGTGATCTAAAGTAAACCAAAAGTTATTCCTTGCATGATATTTTAATATACAAGATGATAATTTTACCTTCTATAGACAAAAATTAAAAGTAATGGGCCAAATAATAAAAATAGTCATTTTAAGAACTAGTTAATGCACCAAGCCATGTGAAAGTTGGGCATTGAATAAAGAACACCAAAGAAAAATCAAAGCACTTAAAATTTAATGCTAGAGAAGAATACTGAAAGTACCATGGACTGCCAAAAGAGTAAAGAAGTGTATCTTGGAAGAAGGACAACAAGAATGCTCCTTGGAGGCAAAGATGGTGAGACTTCGCCTCACATACTTTGGACATGTTGTCCGGAGGGACCGAGGCCTGGGGAAGGACATCCATCCATGGTAAAGGGAGGGGTGGAGAAACACAGCAAGGTCTTCAACAAGATGGCTAGAAAAAGTAGCTTCAGCAACAGGCTCAAGCAGAGAAAAATTGTGAGGATTGGCAGGTGTTTGGTCCCGTTGTACATAGGGATGCTATGAGTTAGATTCGACTCATTGGCACCTGACAACACAACAAAAGCAATTGAGAGATGAACTTCCAAATGCAAAGGAGTTAAGTATTTACCATATATTTGTCTTTTTTCATCACCCAACCACTTGTAATCTTTAATTTGAAAAGCCAGCTCTTTGATATTTATAACAAAATAATAGTGAGGTTTCAGTAAGATTTATATTAAAGGAATAACTGAACAAATCAAGTTTAATCTTAATTTTGATTGAAATAACTAATAAGAAAAACAAAGATGAGGTCTACATAAGAAACTAGTTGAAGTAAACTTTATGAAGCTTTGTCATTAAAAATATATTTGCACACTAAAATTTTGAATTAAATTAACAAAAATTATATTCTTAAAATATGAAAGTATAGAAAATATGATTTATAAATGGATGAAAAATTTTGGCAAAGAAATATTGACATTATGAAACTGTGTTATTCTTATTGTTCTTCCATAAAAAACTAAATTAGGGAAGAATACAAATGAGTGCATGACAATTGTTTTAAATTACTTTTGAATGTTTCCAGGAACTGATTTAATACTTGTAAACTGTTCTATATTTAATTTTTTATGATCATAAGATTCAATGCTTGAGTATACAATTTCATCCGAAAAGAGTTATAAATTTATGAATTGAATTTCATAAAATTTTGTGAATAACCTCAAATTTGACATCTTGTTGTCCAAGAATGAAGAAACTAACAGAGAAAAGTAATTAATACCTGGAATTTATTTCCTGAATATAGCAATCTGCAACGAGTCAAGCAAAGAGGCTGTAATTTTCAGAAAAGTGTATTGAGGCCAAAGAAAATAAATTCCACTGAAGGTGTATGCCTCGTACAATCACCTCAAATCAGAGACATCAACCATCAGACCAATAAATGTTTGTTTTACTCTTTCTGAAACACCAGTTTTATATGTGCTTGAATCTCACTCCAGATAATAAAGGGGTGAATGAAATATTGTGTGTCTTTACCTCTTATAAATACACCTCTGGTAATTTCATCTCTGCACTCTGTTCACGCTGCTCTGATAGAAAATTCAGTCTCAAGCTGTGCACTCAGGGTTTCTTCCCTACGAGGTCTTCTGTCTCGTTAAGACAACAGGCTCTTCTGATCATTTCCTTTGTGCCCATGTTCTCTCAGTAACAGTGTCTCAGCATTTTGTGTCATGTCTGAGTGATAGAAATTTTTTAAACTTGATCTAGCATTCCTGATACTTCACAGGATGATTCTGAGTTAATTGCTCTTGCTCATGATACTGAGAACAGGACTAAGAGCCCCCGTCTTTAGCAGCCAAGCTTGTTTGCTTCAACTCAAGCGCACAAAGTGATGTTCCCTTTCACACATATTCAATCCATCTGTAAACTAGTATTTATCTTTCTAAACTCTCTTCTATTGGTTCATGTTATTGTTATTTGTTTTTGGGGGGGATTATTTTTGGTGCCAATATGGCAGCTGTAAGAGGAGATGGGTGGAGTTTAGCATGCCAATCAGACCAATCAGGAGGCCTGACATCCTTTGGAGGTGTCACGGAGAAGTATAGCTCTCTTGAGGCCGGCCTCTCTCTGTGCCTTGACTTTCTTCCTGTTTGCCAACCCAGAGAGCTTCTGGTGCTCAGTGATGTTTTCCGCTGACTTTGGATCCACATGACTTTGCACCCACTAACCTGTGACATTCCTTGCACTCTGCATCATTGTGTGTGACCAGGTGAGTCTGAGGAGGGACTTAGGGACTATTATCAGACTTGAGGACTTGAGTTGAGCTGTGCTGAGATGTGTTCTTAATGGATAATTCCATATTGATATAAAGCTCTTTCTAACATATATATGTCACTGGATTTGTTTCTCTAGTCAACCCAACCTATCACAGTGTATTTAATGTTTTGAAGTCATACTCCCTTCTCCTATAGATGTCATGTGAAGGTAGAAGTAAAGAAATTATATTTCTCTTATCTATAGAAACTGAGTGTAAAACAAAATGAGAATTTATAAATCAATAATAAATATTTTCCTATCATATATAAATTGCTATTCAAAATCAATTGTTTTGTTGGTAATACTATTATTGCTGCTTATCCAATAATGAGGCATGTTTCTTTACCTCTATTTGTAATTTATTTACATATTCTAGAACTACTAAGGGATATTATTCTTGCTGTATTATGCATGCACATGCAAAGACAACATTTTACTGTACTTTCCTTTTCAAATATCTGAATCTGCTTATTGATGATGATATCTCAAAAAACTCAAACTCAACTTGAACTGCTGCCAATTCATAGCCACCCTACATGACACAGTGTAATCGCCTCTGTGAGTTTCTGAGACTGTAACTCATTGCAGGAATAGAAAGCTTTGTCAATCTCCCATGTAGTAGCTGGTGGTTTTGAACGATTGTAATTATGTGTAACCACTATGCCGCCTCAGAACACCTATGATGCTTTCCTGGTAATATTAATGTTGACAAAGGAAACAACTAGGTATTTAATCATTGCATAATTTTAAAAAGTCTGATTCTTTTTTTAAAGTCATTTTTTTTAGTTGCCAGGAAGTTCATTAGACTCACAGAAACCTCCTATGTGCCAGGATGCAACTTTGTTCCCCAGAGTTTGCAATGACTGGTTCTGGTTTGGTTTGGTTTGGTTTGACAGTTTGGCTTTTTCAGAAGTAGATTGCAGACCTGTGCTCCAGTGCACCTGTGGGTGCACTAGCAACTCAGACCATTCCGTTAGCAGCTGAAGGTTTGTTTGCAACACCCAAGGACTCCCAAAAGAAAAATAGTGGTCATAGAGAATTTTACATTTGTCATTTGAGTATTTGAAACATGTGACACTTTCATTATAGTAAATGAGAGGTATATTATGCTGGGTTCTCTAGAGGGGCACATTCACGGACACTTACATGTGTTGCTGTTAGGTGCTGTTGTACCAGTTCTGACTCACAGAGGCTGTTCAACAGAGCAAAACACCACTGGATCCTGCACTATCTGCCTTTAATTCCAGCTCAAACAAGTCAGTCTCATAAGTACCTACTTCTATGCTGCTCCATTGTTCACTGTTCACATTTGACATTGTGTTATTTAGTGTTGTACTTACTACCAATGTTCAGTATGTAAATAACACAAGCTTGCTTTCTGAAAAGCAGGAGATCTTGAAGAACCGGCTGATGAAAATCAAAGACTACAGCCATCTGTATTGGTTTTGAGTCAATGAAAAGAAAACCAAAATCCTCACAACTGAACCAATGGACAACATCAAAATAAGCAGATAAAAGATTGTCATTGTCAGGATTTCATTTTGCTTGAATCCATAATAAATGCCCATAAAAGGAGCAATCAAAAATAAAATCACATCCTGCATTGGGCAAATCTGCTGCAGAAGACCTCTGTGAACTGTTAAAAGGAGGATTTCCCTTTGAGAATTGAGTCATGCCTGACCCAGGCCATGGTGCTTTCAATCACCTCATCTGCATTTGAGAGTTGGACAATGGAGAGAGTAGAATTGATGTGTTAGGTTATGGTGTTGGCGGTAATGTTGAGAGTACCATAGACTTTCAGAAGAGCAAACAGATCTGTATTAGAAGAGCAGTAATTCATGTTTTCTAAGAATTAATACCAAACTGGGTCCAAGGAGTTGGAGATCGAAGATGTCGCACATGTCCAACTCTTCCAAGATGCCTTGCCTTTTCCTAATCACTTTGTATTTCCTAATGCATACAACAAGTTGATTCTCGGGAAGTAGATCTTTATCCACCAATTCTGCATCCCATAAATAGCTGTTGCCTTAGGTGATAGATTATAATATAAAAGCTACTTTAATGCATCGTTCATCCCATTCAGAAATAAAGGTTTCTTATTTTCCCTTTGATTGCTCTTTTCTCAAAAGTGTATTTTCCACTGAGTCAAGGATGCCATAGTGTGGCACACTATTCTGGAACCAACTATGCGGATAGTGTATTTTATAAGGATTAAAAACAAACTAATTTCAAGGAGTTGGAGATTGAAAATATCTGAAATGCCCAATTATACAAGGTGTTGGTCTGCTCGATATTAGCCCCACTCCTTCTTTCACATCCCTGGATTCTGCAATTTTCTGTAAGAGCACAAAACTCATGACACTGACAAAATGCTTCAAGTGGTGGTGGGTGCTGTGCAGTCTGAAGTCTGCGGGTCAAGCGGAGGTGAGGCAAATACATGATTTAGAGCCAGAAGTCAAAACTATCCGAAAGCCACTGCAGGTCTTCTTGTTCTACAAAATCTCAGTCAGGAAATAGAGATCTACCTTTCCAGGTGAGGAGCTGAGTTTTAGAACCAGCATTTATATATGCCCCATGAAAGATGGTGTCTTAGTCAAACTGCCAACCAAGGTAAAATGAAAGATATGCCCCCAAGCAAATAAAATATGTGACTTCGTACAATCTCTACTACAAAACCAAATCAAAAGGGAGTCCATTATGACGTACAGCGACACACTAGGGCAGAATAGAATGGCCCTGTAAGTTTCCCATTCTGTAACTCTTTATGGGAGTAGAAACTTTCTTTTTCCTCCCTCTGAGTTTGCTGAAGGTTTTGAATTGGCGATCTTGAGGCTAGCAACCCCAAATTTAAGTACTACACCATCAAGACTCCCTTTCTACTAAACAGAAATCTTAAAGATGCTCTCAATGAAAAAAAATGACCTTAGTCATACCCTCTACTAAGGTGGTTATTAAAGATGCTCCCAAAGAAATAAAGGGTGTGACTAGGCCCACAACATCCACCAAGGTCAGATCGCAATGTCAGCCACTCCTGTGCAACAGGACAGGAGACAATGCCATCCAAAATGAGACAAGCATGTAAGGTCCAGAACCATCACATATTGATCATAGAAGGGTCCTATTTACTGACCATAATGCAGAAAAGGTACAGCTAGACAGCTACTTAGAAGCTAGGATATGAGACGTATCTCCTGTACTGGACATGTTATGAGGAAAGTCCATTCCACGGAGGAGGACATCGTGCTTGGTTAAGGAGAGGATAAGAGAAAAAGGGAAGTACCCACCAGGAAATGGGTAGACAAGTAGGTGGCAACAACAGGCTCAAACAACAATTGAGAGTATGGTACAAGCCAGATCAGTGGTTTGTTCGCTGTGAGTTGGAACAGAATAGACAGCACATAACAACAGCAATAACTTTCTCAATACTTATCGCCATTACCATCCCCATACAACTTACTCCATTTGTATTCCGGATGATATTTTCCTATTTTTTTCACATCACTAAAAATAACATAAGCATGTATGTATTGATAAATAAAATATGGAATTACTAAGAAAAATGTATTGACCTGCTAAGCAAAAATAGGTCATTGAGAACTACAATAAACTCACAAGGTTACAAAAATCAGATTTGACTCTACCACATCAGACTGAGGTTTGATTATACATAATTTATGATGGACTGCTCAGGTTGTACAGTAATTTGTTTGTTCACAGCCATTTATTCAATATGCTAGATGAAAATTAAAAGGTAAATGATGTTTTCAAAAGAAAAATAATAACCTGCCAATGATGGAATAGGTTTGTTGCAAAATCCTACATGACTATCAAATACATTGAAAACAGTAGAAGTAGTGATTTATAGATGCATTAAGCTTTCAACAGGATTCAACTCTTAATATATATGAGCTTTTATTGCTGAAAAGCAAATTGCCACAAATTTTGTGGCAAAATAGAAAAATATGCTCAACATATTTTAAATTGAAGGAACTGAACTCAAAATTCAAGCTTCAAATTTTTGTAACGTTGAAGTATTCTATAGGCAAAATATTGAATAATGCAGGAAGCAGCAAAAGATGGAAGGAGTGTAAGAAACACTCTACCAAAAAGAGCCAGTGGATATTCAAGAACTAATCATATTGAAGGAATTTCAAGCTGACCTGAAAGTATTAGCCAAAATTTAGACTCCAGTAATTGATGGCATACTGATTGACATGTTTCAACAAGCTGATGATGCACTGGAAGCACTCACTCATCTAGGTCAGGAAATTTGCATGACAGCTAACTAGCCAACTAACAGAAATAAATCCTTTATTTGTACCCATCCCAAATAAAGGTGACTCAACTGAATCTGCAAACTATAGAACAATATGATTGATATTACATGTAAGGAAAATTTTACTAAAGATAATTCGGCAATGGGTCCAGCAGCACATTGACAGGGAGCTCCTAGAATTCAGGATGCATTCAGAAGAGAACATGGGGCAGGGAATATTAGTGCTGATTTCAGATGAGTCTTGGCTGAAAGCAGAGAAAATCAGATTGATTTTTAATTTGTGTTTTCTTGACCATATAAAGACATTGGACTCTGTGGATCATAACAAACTATGGCTAGCCTTGAGGGGAATAGGGATTTCATAACATTTAATTGTTCTCATGCAGAACCTATACATGGATCAAAAGGCAGTTTTGCAAAAAGAATCAGGGAATTCCCCACAGCTTAAAATTTTTAAAAAGTATGCCTATGGTTGTATCTCCTCACCATACTTAGTAATTTTTATGCTGAACAAACAATCAGAGAAGCTGGACTATATGAAGAAAAATGTGACATCAGGATTGGAGGAAGGCTTATTAACAGCCTAAAATATACAGATGACACAAACTTGCTTGCTGAAAATAAAGAGGACTTAAGGCACTTGCTGTTGATGAAGAATGACAGCATTCAGTATGTATAGCAAAATAAAGAAAACCAACATCCTCACAACTAGACCAATAGGTAACTTCATGATAAATGGAGAAAAGACTGAAGTTGTCAAGATTTGGTCTTGCTTGGATCCAAAATCAATGGTCATGGAAGCAGCAGGCAAGAGATCAAAGGATGTTTTACATGGGGTAAACCTGGTGTGCAAGAACTCTTTAAAATGTTGAAAAACCAAGATGTTACTTTGATGACTAAAGTGTGTCTGATGCAAGTCCTGGTATTTTTGATAGCCTCATATGCATGTACGATTTGGACAGTAAATAATAAAGACCAAAGAAGAATCAATGCATTTGAATTATGGTGTTTGTGCAGAATATTGACAGTCCTATGGACTGACAAAGTAATGAACAAATCAGCACAGCCAGAATGCTGCTTGGAAGCAATGATGGCAAGACTCGGGCTCAATTACTTTGAGTGTGTTATCAAGAGAGCCCATTTCTATAGAAGGACCTCGTGTTTGGTAAAGTAGAGGGATAGCAAAAAAATGAAGAAAACCCTTAATAAAATGGAATTGCCACTGTGGATGCAACAACTGGTTCAAACACAAAAATTGTGAGGGTTGGGCAGTGTTCCATTCTGTCGTACATAAGATTACACTGAGTAGGAACCAGTGGTCTTGCAGCTAACAACAGCAGCAAAAAGCTCAAGAGGCTTTCTGCAGACAAAAAGAGCTGGAGGGCTAGTCTCTTACCCTGCCCATGTAAGCCAGGCTGTCATATTTGAGTTAGTTTACTTTTACTCCAGAAATGTTTTTCTTTGGCACTGGAAATGATAACTCTTACCGTCAGACTCCGTGCAGTGCCGGTTCCTTCCTGTGAGACAGAGTTCACAGGTACCCAGACTCATCAGTAGCTCCGCTTTGCCCGTCACCAGTTATTCTGCCCATGATAGCCTTTCTTTCTGGGGTTGTATAAAGTAATGCAAAGAGCTAGGTTTGGAAGGGATTTCTGGAGCCTCAGGGTGCAAGAGGGCCTACTTAGCTTCCTGGGAAAATAATCTTTGCCCCCATCAATCAAGAAACATTTCTAGGAATTGTTCCGTGAAGTCACCCAGTCTGGAAAGATTTAAGCATAGTGTCAATGCGCGAAGGACATTATTCAGTTCTGGGACTGGTAGCAGTAGGTCTCATTTAAGCTCCACTTTCAAGGCTTTTCATCAGTCAATGGATATCCATGCTCCTCGCTTCAGTCTATTAGTCAACTACAAGGTGGAAACTCCCAGCCAGTTCAAATAAAGATCAACCAGGAGAGGGCTCAAAGACTAAGTACAAAGGCCACCTCACTTTAGGTCCATGTGATTTTATAAAACGTGATACCTCACTCAGTAAGTGTAAGCAGCTATGAGGTTGTCATTATATAAATTCATTTTTCATAATGCTTCTTAAATATAAGGTTTGTTTTGTTTTGTTTGGGGGGACTAATATCTCCTTTAATTATCATAAATTGTCAGAAACAATGGAAACCCCATTTGTGTCACATTCCCAATATTACTAACACAGTATTTACACATTATTTAAAGACAGGTCCTTTATTAGCTCTTTCTGAGATTCATATGCAACAGCATCCTCAGCTTCGTTCCAGCAGGCCTCTGTTTTGTTATATTTTAGAGTTTGCCAGTTCTATTTTATTTTTATTGAAGTTTCTCATTTTGTCTTAGTATTTGTTGTTTTCTGATTACCAATATACTTATTTTTGCACTTTTAGTTCCACGTTGTACCTCCATAATTGTTCTCTGATAATGCACATGTTCTTTCTAATTTTTGCTATTTAAGGGTATAAATATTTAACAAGAAAGCAGTAAGTTTTCTTAGTTTTATTTATAAAATTTTCTTTAGCTAAGAAGTATATGTGTGATCATACAAAAATATTTCTGAAACATATTGGAATTGTTTTTAAAAAATACAAGAATAACAATAATTAAAGAATGCTCATATGAGCTCTTTTATTGATTAAACATTAAACAACAAACCACAAGGTCCATGGTTCTAACCGACCACTCAAACCATGGCAAAATGATTAAGCTATCCACTCCTGTTGAGATTTATGGCCTTGGAAATGCTAAATAGAGTTGCTATGAGTATGAATTGACTCTATTGAAGTGAATTTAGGTTTGATTTAATAATGATCTATCTATATCTATCTATCTATATCTATACCTATATCTATATCTATATCTATACCTATACCTATACCTATACCTATACCTATACCTATACCTATACCTATACCTATATCTATATCTATATCTATCTATATCTATTTAAAGTTTGTAGAAAAATACCATGATCTTTTACCTCCATTTGTGTATAAACATTTACAAGCCCCTTTGTATATATTTATCTACATTTTCCAGGAAAGATCTAAAATCAATTTGCTATCAACTATAGTACTTATATGGCTATGGGAAAATTGATAGAATATAAAAAGGAAAATATTTTTTTCTAATTTATCCAAAAAATAACACACACACACACACACAACACACACACACACACACACACACCACTGCCACTGAACGTATTCTGATTCACAGTCACCCTCTACCGGATTTTTAGAGACTATACATCTCCACAGCAATAGACCTTCTCACTTTTCTCCCCTGGAGCTCCTGGCTGGGTTTGAACAGCCAACTTGGCTTCCCTCAATGGGGATTTCTGACACTATAAATCTTTATAGGAAGTGACAGTCTCATTGTATTCTCTAGAGCAACAGTTAGTTTGGAACAGAAAACATGAATTTAGGAGACCACTATTTAACCCACTTTGACACCAAGGCTCCTCTATCCCAAAAGGCAGAATGAAATTAAAAGGATGATATAAAATAAAAGTAAAAATGACATTTTGGCCATGTGTATGCATGTATCACTTCTTTTTTTGAAAAAAAAATTAAAGTGAAAAAGAAAGTAGTGTCATTATTCCTGAGGGCATTTTCGATATGTATCAGAGAGACTTTGTAGATTGCATTGCCCCTTTCGCTCAGAGTACAGAGTTCTCAGCATGCACAGTACAGTTCTGCTAAATCTCTGTGGTTATAGGTCTCATTGTAAATCAATTTTCCCTGCAAATTGAAGTAATTCATTTAGCAACTGACTTTCAAAATATCCCCTTAGATTTGAATCATGGTAGGCAGGGGACACATAAACCAGGAATTTTTTTCATGATGTCCCTGAAAATGTGTTAATAATAGTGTAAACTTGTTACACGCATTGTGAGGCAATGTTTGACATACTGCAGAACGGGAGAGGAAGACAGACTTTGCTCCCTGAATTCTTACTGTATAAGTCTGTGTGCCAATGTTGCCATAACATATATTTAGCACCGTGCTGATTTTAATAGTAACTTGGAAATCTGATTTTGAGGGCAATGATTCTTGTGAACATCATTGATCATAGGTACTATACTCAGTTTTAACAACTCTTGCTATTTTGGCATATACATTTAATTATTTATAACAGCTCTTCTTTAAAGCAATACATAGCAAAGAAGAAAAATAAATAAAACCATAAAGCATCCTTAATATATCTTGAAGAGAGGGACTATGCACACTTAAGATTATAGTTATTTCAGTATGTACTTATGGATTTTATTTTAGTTATTTATTGAGATGCTGTACAGCACACTCATTTATTTTGTGGTTCTGATGCCTTCAGGTTAGGTCATTGACAGTCCTTTCTGGTTTACTATTTGGCATATGAATATTTTTGTTTGTTTCTTGGGTTGGTTGGTTGGTTTTGAGACTTTACTTCTAACACTAAAAGTCACAGCAGGCTCTTCTTGCTTTTCCAACCTGTAGTACCCTACAACACCAAGGTTTACAGTCTGAAGGCCTAGAGAGGCAGTTCTACCCGGTCCTATAGGGGCAGTATGAGTTGGAATTTACTCAAAGACTTGAGTTTCAGATACACAAAAATGTAAGATTCTATAATATGAGGAGACTTTAAAAAGCTAGTAGAAAAATTCAACTATAAAAGATCATGGGATTTTTCCATGAACTTCTCTAACCCTGGTTGGCAGAGTGGGTGACAAGTTGGGCTGCTAACCATAAGGTCATTAGTTTGTACTGATGTGTTATTTTGTTGTGTTATTTGGTGCCATCGAGTTGGTTCCAACACATAGTGATCTTATGCACAACAGAATGAAACATTGTATAGTCCTACTGAATAGTCTTGTGCCATCCTTACAATTGTATTTATGACCAAGTCCATTATTGCAGCCTGGAGGTCAATCCATCTCCTTATGGACCTTCATTTTTTTTTTTTTTTCAGTGATGGTCTAGTACTAGAATCAGCCATTTTTTTCATTGGATATTCTTTCATTCAAATATTTAAAACCAAAATCTCAAGTCTAAGTGTGCTTTGTGCTATTGGATTATCGCAGCCTCTAAACCTTATCAAAATAGAGAGCTAGAAAATATATACATTTAAACTTACACACATCCACATACATACATGTTTATAGTTGGGCTAACTACAAGGTCAGCAGGTTGAAACCACCATCCTTCCTATCCCCGTAACAGTCATAGTCCAAAGTTATATAAATCATCAGGGGATGTAGCACTTATATAAATCCATAGGGTGTGTCCTACTCTGCTCTGTAGGGTTGCTATTCATCACAACTGACTCGGTGACAGTGAGTTGAGATAACATACATATAGTTACATATAAATTAATGTTAAAACCAAGTTCACTGCCATTGAGGCAATTCTGATTCATAGCAACCCTATAGGACAGAATAAAACTGCCTCTGTGGGTTTCCAAGGCTGTAAATATTTATAGGAGCAGAAAGTCCATCTTTCTCCTGAAGAGGAGCTGTGGGTTCAAACTAATGACCTTATGGTAAGCAACCCAACTTGTCACCCACTCTGCCAAGCAGGGTTAGAGAAGTTCATGGAAAAAGCCCATGATCTTTTATAATTGAGTTTTTCTACTAGCTTTTTAAAGTCTCCTCATATTATAGAATCTTACATTTTTGCATATCTCAAACTCATGTCTTTGAGTAAATTCCAACTCATACTGCCCCTATAGGACAGGGTAGAACTGCCTCTCTAGGCCTCCAGACTATAAACCTTGGTGATGTAGGGTGCTACATGTTGGACTGCTACCCCCCAGCCACTGTGCAGAAGAAAGATGAGGATTTCTGTTCCTATAGAGATTTATAACTTGGAAGCCAGAAGGTAGATTCTACTCTGTCCAATATAGGGTTGTTATGAGTGGAATCAATTCAAGGACAGTGTGTTAGTTTTTTTGGTGTGTTTTTTTTAAGTTTATTCCTATTGATATTTCCCACTCTAATCAAGCACCAAAACTTTCACCTTAGTCTCTCACATTCTCAACTATCATGCTAAATTTGAACTACATGCTCTAGCAGTGAGAAACCGGGATCTCTTTAATTATGATATATTTACACATTTATTCATCATGAAATACGTTTAATTTCAGAATTGAAAACCACTCCTACCCCTCTGAGGAGCATATTCAGAAGACCTCATTCATATACGATTTGACTCCCCCCTCCCCTTGGTACAAGGAGGTCTCTAAATTCAACGAGAGTCAGATTAGAAAACACAGATTCTAAATGGATTTGGGGCTCAAACTTAATCCTATCTCTAATCTAAGAACAATTGCTTCTTATGACATGGCCCTGCTTAATACTTGCCCTCATGAAGGAAATCGCAGAAGATAGAGGTGCTAAGAGTGGTATAGAAATTAGATGGTACCCAGCAATTAGAAAGTATATTGTTTGGGGTCTTAAAGCATTTTCATATAAGCAACCATTTAAGTGAGATATCAACTAAGCCCATATGGAAGATGCACACCAACATTAATGATCCAAGGACTGTAAATTATAGTCCTATACGGTTTCTATGAATCAGCATTCATTCAGTGTGAATTTGAGTGTTTTATGAATACTGAGATGGATTGGCATGATAGTTGCAATAATGAGCTCAAACAGTTGCAATAATGAGCTCAAACAATAATGAGCTCAAACAGTAATAATGAGCTCAGATAGTTGCACTAATGAGCTCAAACAGATTGTGAGAATGCTACAGCGTAAAGCAGTATTCTGTTTTATAAAGGATCACTTTGAGTCAGAATCAACTCAATAACACTTAATACCATCAATAAAAATAACCAAGTTTCCAGGCAAGGAGAATTACTACCCAACATAAACAACTACGGAGATGTCACATATGTAAGTAGACATGAGAAAGAAGAGCTTTATACTTGTGATCTACATAAGTTTGTCATTCCTTCACAGAGTATATATTGTGGACTTTCAAACTCTTGGAATGTACATTCAGCCCTGTAATTTACTTCAAACTATAAAATGATGTAGACATAAAGATATGCAATATATACCTCAAGGGACCTCACATATCTCTTCTTCTTCCCTTACACTTCTTCCATAGCAATTAAAGGAACTCTACTTATTTGGCAATTTCTCCCTTGGCCTGACCCACAGCATGACTACACATGGAGCAAATACCGGGTCACAGAACCAGAACCTACTAAACTCACTCCACTTCAATGTTTCTACTCAACCCATGTACAGAGTCCTGAGTCATGAAAGTGTTGCTAAAAGAGAGTCACTAAATTGGTTGCACTCTATGGATCCTGATTCTGCTTAGGCCTCAGCTGATCAACCAACAGCTCTAGAATCTTGAATTAACTGCCTGCCTTCCTTCTAGCCCAAGTTGGGTTCCTTTGTTTCAACAATCTGCTGTCTGACCTATGGATATTGGATATTTCAATCTCCACCTTTATTAATCAGGAAAAGCTTCCAGTCTCAAATCTTACTCAGGACTTGGAACAGTCCAGTTCCCACCACCACCACCTGAATAAGAAGAAAGGTAGCACAATGGCAACCAAGTAACACACACCAGGGGGACTCTGCAGAAATCAATGCAGGAGAGCCACTGAGAGGGATACTCCACTCTTCCAGGTAACAGGAACACCATCATAAAGATAAGTAGACACAGGTTCACTAGGTTTTAAAGAGCTTCAAATTTTTGTCTTACCAGTTCAGTGGCCATCGTGGGCCTTTGATTTAGCCCCGCCACAGACTAAGCTGGCTAGGGGCTATGTCTTAACCCCGCCACAGTGCAGACTGCTCGGGGCTGTGTTATAATGCCACCACTGCCACGGTCAGTTGGTAAAAGGGATTTTTTTTTCTCTCTCTCCCTTTCCTGCCACAGTCACAGCTGGGTTGGGGCTTTGTCTGAATCCCACCACACCTACAAGCAGCTTGGGGCTGTGTTTTTAACCCTGCCATGGCCAGGGATTGTTGATGTACCACAGAAAGAAATATTCAGAATACTGACTGGAGTAACACAGGATATGAGGGGAGCAATATAGGAAAAAGATTAAACAGTAGAGGAGATAAAGACCATGCACCAAGGAAAATTGCAAGAGATAAGGGAGGAAATAACAAAAGCAAATAAAAAGTTAGCAGAATTTATCAACAGACTAGAAGACATGGAAAACCATACCCATGACCTTGAGGATAACTAGGCAGTCTTCAACGAATAGGAAAGATAGTCAAACAAGATAATCAAAGAAGCTGAGGAAAATATGAAAACAAATGTCTTATGCTATGAAGAGGAACAACATTCTAATAATTGGAATAACAGAACAAGACACAACAAAAAAGTCAACTGCAAAAATAGTGAGGGAATTCCTGGAAGAAAATTTCCCCAGAATGAGAATCCAATTACCATTTAGTAGGAAGAGAAAACACCAGCTAGACTGAATCACAGCAAGAATTCATTAAGGCACATAATAGGTAAACTATTCAACTTTGAGAAAAAGGAGAAAATCATAAGAGCAGCTAGGGCAACAAAGATAGTCACCTATAAAGCTATTCAGATAATATGCTCCATCAGCAGACACCATGAAGGAGAGTAGAGTAACATCTTCTGAAAGAACCATGCCAACCCAAGAATCCTCTACCACGCCAAGCTATCTGTCAAGATAGACAGATAAGTAAGAGTCTTCTAGGACAAGGAACATCCTAAAGAATACGTTAAAAGAAACCAACCCCTATAAAAAATTCTTACCAACCCACTGTGGTCAGAACAACATTTACCAAGCACAAATAGGAGACCACCACATAGAGCAACTCTACCCAGTAGTCAACACATCTAAAACAGCCCCCAAGATATCATTAGTTCAATGGTGAAAATAAGGAAAGAATGACATCACACAACACACTGAAATGAAGGGAGGTTGGTAAACACCCAACACAAGAGGTATGAGATCACTTCATAGAATTCACAAATGGATGTAATAACTCTGAATGTCAATGATCTAAACTCATACATTAAAAGACAGAAATTAGCAGACTGTCTTAGAAAACATAACCAATCCATCTGTTGTCTACAAGGGACATATCTGAAGCTCCCAGACTAAAATAGGCTGAGAATTAAAGGTTGGTGAAAAATATACCAAGCAAATTGCAATTCAAAAAAGTAGTACATGCAATCCTAATCTCTGACAAAATTGATCTCAAGGTGAAAACCATAACACGCGATAAGGAGGGGCACTGTATAAACCTCAAGAATCAGTAGACCAAGAGCCAGTGAGCATAATAAATATATACGTGTCCAATGAGAGACCTGTGAAATTTGTAAACCTAACACTTCGAAAGATGAGAGAAGAAATTACAGAACACTTTGACAAGAAAGCAAAAGTGACCACCACAAATGGAAGAATATCCAATGCTTGTAGATCAAAACACTCAATATAATAAAGATTTCAATCCTACACAAGGCACTGTATAAGTTTAATGTTATCCTGATATGAATATCAAAATCTTTCTTCAAGAAACTGGAAAAACTGACTACCAATTTCACATGGGGAGGAAAGAAATCCAGATTAGCAGAGTATTCCTCAAGAAGATGGACAATGTAGGAAGGCTTGTTTTACCTGACTTTAATGCCTATTCTATAGCCACAGTAGCCAAAACAGTGTGGTCCTGGTAGAAGGATAGATACTCAGACCAATGGAAAAGAACTGAAAACCCAGAAATAAAAACAACAGCATACAGAACACTGATCTTCTAAATGGGCCAAAAACATCAAATGGGAAGTAGATGCCGTCTTTAATGAGAGATGCTGGAAAAAATGGATATTTACCTGGAGAATAATGAAGCAAGACCCTCTCTTCACTCCATGAACAAGAATAAAATCAAGGTGAATCACAGACCTAAAGGTAAAACCCCAAAGTATTGGGGCCATCAATGAGATGATTGGGACAACCTAAGAATTTTGGCGCAGAGAATACAAAGGTTATTGGAAATAGGGAAGGACAAAATCACAGTGGAAGAACAAATTGAAAAGTGGTTTATACTAAAGATAAAACACCTGTGTACTTCAAAAGACTTCATCAAGAGAGTAATTAGAGAGCCCACAGAATGGGAAAACACCTTTAGCAATGACACATCAGACTTATTAAAATCTACAATACTCTGCTAGCCTCCAAAAAGAAACAAACAAACAAAAGATAGGCAAAAGATCTGAACAGAAGTTTTCACAAGGGCAGAAACCCAAATGACCAATAAACATATGAGAAAATGTTCCTGATCATTAGCTATAAGGGAAATACAAATTAAAAACTATGAGATACCGCCTAACACCTTCAAAGATAGCCCAATTCAAAAAATCAGAAAACAGCAAGTGCTCGAGGGGAGGTGATGAGATAGGACTCTCATCCATTGTTGGTGGCCTTGTAGGTATGTGCAGCCACTATGGAAATTGATCTGTTGATACCTAAAGCAAATGGAAATCAAGATACCATATTACCCATCAATCCCCCTACTGGGCATATACTCAGAAGAAGCAAGAAACAGACCAGGACCATACATCTGCGCACCAATGTTCATTATAGCACAGTTAGTGATTGTAAAGATTTGTAAACAACCAAAATTTCCAACAACCAAAGAATGAATAAAAAAATTCTGGTATAAATATACAATGGAGTATTTGCATCCCTAAAATGATGAACTCATGAAGCACAGCATCTCATGGGAAGAGTTGGAGGAAATTATACTAAGCAAAATTAGCTAAGCACAAAAGGACAAGTACAACATGAGTCCATAGAGATGAGCTAAAAAAGCACAATGAGCATTGAAGTTCAGCTCCTTAATGTATAAATTCCCAGGGTGAGGTCCAGGCACACTGGCAGGGGTCAGACACAAACCAGGGATGCCTATGGCATCCAACCAAAAAGGTGGGGGAAAGGAAAACAAAATTTAAAAAGACAAGGATGGTGGGTGAGCAGGGCACTAACCCACCCATGGGGAGGGTATTGTTTATATGTCCGCAGGAAAGGGAGAGAGGATCCAGACCTCATCCTGGGGCACCAAGTCTTGAGTGCAATATACCAGCATGGAACAGTCAACTAACAGAGAGGACTGTAGGGCCCGCCCCAATCTCAGCGATGTTGACCTGCAGAAGAATGTGCTATAGAGGACAGCACTGAAGATGTAGGGGGAAATAAAGGGAGAATGGCGGTTCTGTCCAGACCACAAGGGAGCAAACTGAGAAACAGAGAGGGAGAGGGAGAAAGAGAGAGAGAAAGAGAGAGAACCTCATCATGACCCACCAAGCCCCAAGGATGACATTCCTACTCAGAGCATCCAATGCACAGAGAGGACCTTAGACCAGCCCTATCATGAGACAAGATGTCCCCTCACCGGCCCACAATTCTATGGAGGACAGCACTGGAGATAGACTACAGAAGGTGTGCCTGGCTTAGACCAGCCCTATCATGAGACAAGATGTCCCCTCACCGGCCCACAATTCTATGGAGGACAGCACTGGAGATAGACTACAGAAGGTGTGCCTGGTCTGACCACCCCTCACCGCCCCTTCCCCCCCCACACACACACACATTAGGTGAAACAGGGAATGCAACAGAGCAGAAGGACAGCAAAGTAACAAAATGTGCAAAGGAATCCCAAATATAGGTTTCTGACTTGGAGGGCAGGGTGTGGTACCTCATCAGACCTGATTGGAGAACATTCATAAAAGTCGGCACACGGACCTAGAATTATTTATAGGCTTTTCCTTTTCCTTCTTTCTTTCTTCTTCTTCTTTTTAAAATCTCGTTTCTTTTTCTCTATGTCTATTTATATGTTAGGCAGGAAAAATGATCCCAAGGAGAAAACAACAGGACAGATGGTTCCAGGGGAATTTGGGGAAGAGGAGGTGGGGGAAAGTGAGTGGGGGCCCAAAAGCTATGACAAGGAGGCTGTAGAATGCCTGGTGGGGTTTGATCAAGTGCAATGTATGTGAGAGGAATTACTAAGAGCCCAAAGAAGGTGAAACCTGATAGTGGGACAGGAGGAAAGTAAAAGGAAATGGAGGAAGGACCTAGGAGGCCAAAGACATTTATAGAAGTATAAATATAGGCATGTATATATGTAAATATATTAATTTATAATGATAGGGATGTAGGTCTATGAACATATATTCATATGTTAAGTATTAAGGCAGCAGATGGATTTTGGGCCTCTAATCAAGTTCTTCCTCAACACAAAAACACTTTGTTCTAATAATCTGGCATTCTGTGATGCTCATCTTCCCAACATGATCGCTGAAGACAAAATGGGTGCATAAGCAAATGTGGTGAAGAAAGTGGATGGTGCCTGGCTATCAAAAGGTATGGCATATGGGATCTTCATGGCTTGAAATTAAAGAAGCATCCATCTAGCAAGGAAGCAACTAAGCCCACATGCAAGAAGCACACCAGCCTGTGTGAACATGAGGTGTTGATAGGCCAAGGTATCAGGTATCAGTTTATCCAAAAAACAAACAAAAACGATTATATCAATGCAAACAAGAGGGGTTGGAGTTGAGACTCAAAGTCCATTTGTAGACAATTGGAAATCTCACAGACAATTGGAAATCTCAAACAGAAGGCATGATTCAGCCAGGGTACAACACAGCACCAACAAAACACACAACATTCCTCTAGTTCTTAAATACTTCCTCCCTCCCTCTATCATGACCTCAGTTCTCCCTTACAAATCCTGATAAACCAGAGTATGTACATTGGTACACATAAGAGTTCTGGACACGTGGAATCCAGATAAACCCCTCTGGAACAGTCATGGGAATAGTGATGCCATGAGGGAAAGGAAAGAGGGGGAGGGAAAAAGGGGTTAACTCATCAGAATGATGGATATTTAATTACCCCAGCGATGGATGAATCACAGAAATGTGGGTGAAGGGAGACAGCAGACCATGAAAGATACAAAAACAACAATGATAACAAGCAACTTATCAAGTGTTCACCAGGCTGGGAGGGGGGAAGGGAAGGGAAAAGAAGTTGAGCTGATACCAAGGCCTCAGGTAGAAACAAAATGTTTTTAAAAGTGATGACGGCAACATATGTACAAGCATGCTTGATACAATTGATTTATGAATTGTTATAAGATCTGTAAGAGCTCCCGATAATATGATTAATAAAAAATAAGAAAAAGAAAACCAAACCTAAGAGAAGAGTGTTCTGATGTCTGTAACAGCTCCCAATAAAATAATTAATAAAAAAAAGATAGTCCCTAAATTATGGAAAGGTATATTATTGAAGAATAGTTCATAGCATCAATGTTCTCATCTTCTAACTGTTCAGTACTGAGAAAGGGAGGGATCGTGACATTGAAAAGAACTGTGACAGAAATGTAACTCCTTCTAGCTTTCCTAAGCTGAATAAAATCAGACTCTTACATTCAAGTACATAAAGTGAACTAAGCATTTCGAAGAAATAGCTCACTCAATTTTGGAGCTAGCAAGACAGACAGCAGGCTCTACGCTTCTTCTGACTCACATGTTTGCATGGGTTGACAAACCCCGAATCTGCAGCTCAAGTGGATAACTGCAGGCTTACATATCAAGAGTCCGAGCCCAGTGAATAATGAGACACAGAGAATCAGCAGAGTGGTGGAGCTTTGTTAGGACATCCGTATGTGTTGTATTTAGACCACACCACCAACCACCAAGGAACTTCTCTTACAGTTGATTGCTCACATTAGGTCACAAAATAGAGGACAATTATGTAAGGTCTGCCAATTAGGCTGATAATGCAAACCATTACACTAGCCAAGCCAAGTTTATGGTTTGGGGAAGTCCAAATACGTAAGGATGCTTTGTGTTAATTATTACCATTTAAATGGACGTCCTTTAAGTAGTTCCTTGTTTTATATATATAGAGAGGGAATGACTCCCTTTGCATTATCTGCTTGCACATGCCTCTACCTAAGGGCACTGCCAGAAGGTGAAATTTCCCTCTGGGTGTTTTACTGTTAGTCTATGCTGTGCATTTCCAAAATGCGGTCACCCTTTGGGCAGATAAGTGGTTTCTTGGGGATCTTTGGCTATGAGTTGATGACATACACATCATTATGTACCCTGGCTATGACAATATTCTCCAGGCTGGCTGTTTTCTATAACTTAAATTAAATGCACTGATACAGTACATCATCATAAGTATTGACTTTGGTATAAGCTGAAGGAATTGTGTCTCTCAAATTCATATATATATATATATATAAAAGCTTGTATATCTATCTATCATCTATATACATATATATATATATATATATATATATATATATACACAAAACCTTGAATAACCCATTTGAAAACAACAGTTAATTTATTATTTATCTGCTTGATATATTTCTACTTCATGCTTACTTCAGTAGTTTGTTTATCATGCATGTATTTTTTTAACCATTTTATACTAAGACCTCTTCTCAAAGTTAGTCACTATTCCTTACATAATTCATCATGTTTTCATCACCTTGATAACAATAATTATTCAAAACATGTTTTTAAAGTCTCTGTGTTATTATGTTTGCTAGTTTTTCACAGACTTTTCATGAGTCTTTAATGGAGAATAACATGACCAAAGCTTTTTTGATGTGGCATGCACAGTAAGGGCTCCTTCAAAGTTTACGTCTTAATAATAAAAACCTGGGAATATGCATATTATAAATTACGTATTAAATGGAGGTTTTGAGATATGCTTAAATTAAGGATACTGAGAAGGAGAAATGGATCTGCGTTGTTTGGGGAAGCACCACAAAATGTCAAGGGTCAGAGAAAGACTAAAAGTCAGATTAGCTGTGACAATAAAAGCAGAGTTCGGAGAGATGTGGTGGTTGACATGAAAGATGAAAAGGAGGGACATAGGTCAAAGAATGAGGGCAGCCTCTTGACCCTGGAGAATATAAGAGAATGACTTCATCTCCCTAGAGGTCACAGAAGGAGTGTAGCCTCATTGATTCTTTAATTTCCGCACAATGAGTCCCGTGTTATAAATTCTGCTAAACACCTGTACTGTAAGTTTATAGATTTATATCTTCAAGATACAGTCTGTAATGATATGTTATGTCAGCAGTGAAAAACTTAAAGAATTTATTTTCAATTGACCTACATTGTCAATGGATGTACAGTGTCGATTTAAAAAGCAATTAAACTACAGAAAATACTGACATCTAAATTTGGAAGGCTTGGGTTTCTTAAAAAAATCAAAACAAGGAGTAAGTTTTATTTAAACATGATTTCAAAACTTATATCTTGCATATAATCACCTTAATTTGTATTTTAGATGAAATTTAGTTGAATCAATTTAGCTATAGTAATTTATGAGATAAATTTTATGTAATGTATTCTGGATTTACTTCTAATATTTTCTGAGGAACTGAAAGAAGTCTAAAGTAGTTTGCATTTTTAATAGAATACAGGGGAAAACTTTCAAAATACATTTAAATAGCTCTAAATTCTAAAAGAATTACAATGTATGAGACAGTGTAGTGAATTTAAAGAAAATACTGGAAAATACATGATTTTGACCTACTTGTGATGGTAGGTATGGCAGTTACATAATCTGTTGTTAATTTAAGATTTAAGAGTGAAGGAGTGGAGTTTAGCCTGTCAGTCAGGTTGCAGCTTGATGACCTCAATTGATGCCGCTAAGGAGATAAGTAGCTTGCTGGAGGCTTATTCCCTGTGAGGCTTTACTGAGGACAAGCCTGATGGAGTTACTCTGATGCAGCCAGAGCCCTGGAACTGGAGGAGCCACCGGAGACCCATGCCAGGGCTGAGATGTTTCTACTGCCACTGGATCCACAAGACTTTCCCCTCATTAGCCTGTGATCTTCCTGCATTTGGTGTCATTGCCTGTGTTTTGTGAGTCTGAATAAATTGGTATCAGACATATGGACTAATATCAGACTTATGGACTGGGTTTGGACTGGGCTGGGGTATTTTCTCAATATTCAATTACACTTGTTTATAAAGCTTTTTCTTATAAACATATGAGTGTACTTGGATTTGATTTTCCAGTCTACCCAGACTAACACAGTAGGTGTCATTCTAAACATAAAAATCAACTGATTTTTCAAAATTGGTTTTTAAATTTGAAGTTTATGTTTTCTGTAAAATATTTAGCTTTTCAAGAAGTATTATTTAACGCACACACCAGTAAAAACAAATCATACAAATAACTGATGTAGTTTTCAAAATTTTATGTATGTTTGTTTTTATTTGCTTATATGAAGGTGTATCTTGGAGGTGTTATGTCATTGGAGGTTGTGTTAGGTCAGTTTGACTAGAGAAACAAATTCAGGGACATTCATATAGGTGTATAAGAGAAAGCTTTCTATCGAGGTAATTATGCATCAATAAAACATCTCAGCCCAGTGCAGATCTAGTGAGAAGTTCAATATTTGCTTATAAATTTCTCTTCAGACTTATGTAACAGCAATGCAGGAAGATCACAGGCTGGTGAATAAAAAGTTTTGTGGATCTATTGGCAGTGGAATCATCTCAACACTGGCGTGGGTCTCCATGTGGCTCCTCCAGCTCTCTGAGTGTCTCAAGAAAGGGAAGGCAGAGAGAGTGGGTCTGGCCACCAGTGAGGTAGTTATCTCTATCGTGAGGACATCAAGCTAGGAACTGATGGCCAGGATGAAGTTCACCCCTCTGTTCTAAATACCCTCAATTTGACAGATTATGTAACTACCACAGAGGTTACCTCATGAGGTTGTGTTGTATGTTTTTATGTGTTTCAGTATATGAAATCCATGATTGATGAGCCTATAAGTTCAGCGAGTAGAATAAGGGTTTCAGGTGTGGGGGTTGTGTACACTGATGGTTGGGTGGCGGTGGGTGGGTGGCTGGGTGAAACGGGAAACAACGTCAAGGAATCCAGGAAGAAAAAGAATGTTTGGAAACTGTGGTAGCAATTGTACAATTCTGCTTGAGCTGAGGAAACTATGGAATGATATGCTATGTGTATTAACACCCAACTAATAATAATTAAAAAGAATCGCTGACATTATTTGAATGCTTCTGTATGGCCTTCAGTGAGCAAATCACCTATGTGGTTTTTCTCAAATGAAGTGATAACGTAAGGGAGTATTATTATTATCCCCATGTAATAGATGCAAAAATCAAGTCAAGATGTGGGTAAATAGTTATTTAAATTCATATTGATAAAATAAAAATGCTAGATTTGAATACAAGTATACGATTTTGCACCAACTTTGGAAACCAGGAAAATATATTTACTTCTAAGTAGAAGCATAATTCAATACATTTATTTTTCTACAGAACAGATTTCAAAAGTATTTTGATCTAATTAATTTGAAAAAGAATAAATTGTCCATAAATTTCAAAATCTAACACTTAAATTACCAGCAGTGGCGATATTTATGAACAAATAAACAGCCATGCTTTTAGTGTGTTTTCCTATTTTGTCACAAACCTAAAAAAATAAATGTACTTTAGTTAGAATTATTAATTCATTCCATTTATATTGATTATTTTCATTTGTATTATTTTTTCTTGGCCGTATTGTAAAATGTAAGAATGAAATTTATAATTTTCCAACTACTATTATTTAGAACAAACCATTATAATGACACAATCACTGAATTATAATGAACATTTACATAAATAAGTTATAGGTTGGATACAAGAAAAAAATCACAAACTTGATTTTACTCAACCTATGCAAAAACAATGAAAAAAAAAGATTAAAAATAAATTATACATTCAAATATTTGAGGTTGTCAAATATTATTAAATATACCATGAGCTAGCAGAAGAATAAACAACTCAATTTCAGAGGAAATATACCTAGATTGTTTCCAATAAACTAGGATCAGGACGTTTTGTCTTGTTTATGTCAGACACATCAGAAAAGACCAATACCTAAGAAACTTCATCACACCTAGTAAAATAAAGGGTCAATGAAAACCAGAAAAGTTTCTTGATGGACTGACACAGTAGCTGAAATAATGGGCTGAAAAAAAATCACTGCCATCTAATCAATTCTGACTCACAGCGACCCTATGTGACATTTCACTTTAGTATGCATATTCTGCCATGGATCAACTGAATAGCAACTGAAATGTAGCATGAAGTGCAGCAGCATAAAAATGCAAAGTTTAAATTGGTTTAAAGCCACTTTTATTCTGTATTAACATAATGATCTCAGCCATATATTTTAATTCTATACAATTTTTATTTGATTCTAAAATTATTACATATTTAATGTATGTCCAATCATTAAATTCAGTTCTGACATATTACTTTTAGTTTACATAACGTGAAATCTTGCTGTGCTACAGCAGAGGAGAGTAGACAGAGCTAGCACTGACCACTGCAGGCCACCGATGGAATCAGAGCAGAGGAAACCTGAAAGATTCAGTGAAATCACAGAGACTTTTGTGATATCATTAAGAAATGTTTAATATTCCTTTAAAATAATAGTTTCTATAAAAACTTCATATTTAGTTGCTAGGCTTTCATTTTTCAAGTTGCTGATTATTCTAAAGTTTGTTTGTGAGGTTTAGGAGACCATGATATTTACTATATTTTAGGGAAATCTGATTTTTTTTAAACCACATAACTATAATGAATTACTCTATTCATAAAATTAAGAAAGGAATATTATTTTAAAAATATTATCATATACTTTGTTATAAAATCTCTTTGATGGCTACATAAGGTTTTTAAAACCTAAACTTTGTTCTTTATTTCAGTTACTTCTGATAGTTTTTCTAAGGTAGTATGGTGGTCCTATATGCCTTTGAGTATGCTACATGTGCTCGGTTGTCTTTCTTCCATTCTCTTTCTTGTTTCCTTGCTCAGTTCTCTGCTTGTTTTCCTTCACTCCTCTGCTTCCTTTCCCCTTTTTACTCTGTTTACCACTCTCTCCCTCTCCTGTCACTCTCTTCTGCTTCTGCATAGTGTGAACTAAATAAAAGCACGATGTCATTTCTTGTCGTCAAACCATATCTTAAATAAATGCTCATTAAGCATCGTATCAAATTGGGCACGATGTTGACAATGCAGGTAAGGTTAAAAATCATTGTTTATGATATGAATGTAGTCAGCTCCAAGAAGAGTGAATAATTGTACCTTCATGCTTCTTTCTCGTAATCCCCCCCTTTATTTTACATTTCAGATTAGCCTTTCTTCTCCACTGGTTTCCAGACGACATTTTCCTGATACTGAGGCTAACATCTTGGCAAACTATGAAGAAATAAAAGCAACAACAAGATTCTGTGCTGTCTTGATAATTTTGTATAAAATTAAGTTTTACTATAATATTCATTGGAACTCTGGTCGTGCAACAGGTAAAGTGCTTGGCTGCTTCTTGAGGGTCAGTGGTTCAAACCCACTACTGGTTCTATAGGAGAACAATATGGCAGTTTTGCCTCTTTAAAGATAAGAGTTTTGGAAATTATCTGGAGTCAGTTCTACTTTGTTCTACAGTCTCTCTGCGAGTCAGAGTCAAAGGCGATGGATCTGTGTGTTTGATATCCTTTGCTATTGGTTGCTAACAATATTATCCTTGATTCCCTAAAAAGATCATTGTTTCACTGTTAAAGATTGTCCATAGAAAGCATGGTTCTATTAAAATTGAACTCTTAGAGCCTCAAATTTATAGAATTTTAAGTCTTTGGTTGTTAGTCTTAAAAAAAATTATAAACTGAGTTAAAGACAAAGTTTTAGACAAATGATTATCGGACTCTACAGTATGCAAACAGGCTTCCTGATTAAAACAGGAAGCCTTTTGTGTGTGTACCTGCAGCAATTTAATATTTAGTTGCCCCTTTCCTCAAGCTTTCCTGTTTTAGATCTCACTGCCAATTTTCACTTAGCTGGTTCTCTGGGCAGTATGCCCGGCTTGGATTAATGTTTGTTTATTACAATTTACATTATCCATGATGGTGTTTTTAGCTGGGTGCCTTAGAAATTATTATAATTAAGTAGCAAGGAATACATTTATTATGCACCTAAGTATATTAGGTCATCAAAGATCTTTTTCACACATCAGTTCAAATAACAGGTTTATATGTAAGGTATTTGTGATGTTGTAACCTAGTAAGCTTTTAATATTTTATGCCAGTTTACATTTTTTGTTTCTCAGTGGATTAACTTTCTCTCCATTTTATTTCAAGCAAAACATTACTATTCACACTTTAAAGTGAATAGGTAGGAAATGAGCTGCAAATGGTCTGAACCTTGGCAAAATAAAGTGTTCGGATAGACAGAGATATCTTTAATGCTATATCAGTATTTATTCCAGGAAACAGAAAACATTTAAAATATTTCAGAAGGAAGGGATTTAATACAGGGAATTAAAAACTTAACATTGGATGAGAAAATAGGAAAATCAGGAAGAAAAACTCCTTTATCCTCAGAAAATGGGGGAAAACATTAAAAATGGAGTAAAATTGTTATATATAAACAATCTGGATCTCATGAACTTGTTTTAATTTTCTTCAGGTTCAATCTGCACTTAATGTGAGCAATTCATGATCTGTTGCACTGTTGGGCCTGGCCTCACTTTAGCTGCTGATATGAAGCTATTCTGAGATCTTTTCAAACAGAATTAGTCTATTTGATTTATGTGTATTCATTCTGGAGACTTCCCTATGTATAATCATTGTTTGTGCTTTTGAAACATGGTATTGTTATGAACAAGTCCTTGATCTTGCAAAAATCTTTCATATGATATCCAGCTTTGTTTCTTAAAACGTACAGACTCAGAAACTCTTACAAAGCAGCTTTACTCTACTGTGTAGGGTAGCTAAGAGTCAGCATTGACTAAAAGGAAATGAGTTTGATTTTGCTGAATATAAAATGAGCCATTTCAGAAGCAGGAAATGCACATCTTATTACTAGCAAGACTAGAGCACATCCCTTAACGTGGAGATCCCTGCACACCACAACTTAACTTAAAGTATCTTCCTCGTAATGCATATTATTGGAAAACTAAATAAATAATGAAATATGTTTAACCACAGGAAAGTAATGCCATAAAAATAGTTTCCTAATTTTAAAACAAATCTGAGAGTAAATTTAAATGGATATAGTTGTGCAAAAAGTATTGAGCACAATCAAGAGAACATAACAATGCTAACAATAAAGCAGAATTTTTAATGTATCAAAATATCAACATCCTAAATATTGGCACTTGCTGATCAATAGCAATGTCAAAAGGCAAATAGAAAATAGTCAGAAATCACAATCAGGCAATTTACAACAATTAATGCTGTTGTAAATAACCAAGATGCACCTTAAATAATCGTTTAAACCACCTCACCCCAATAAATTTGAAAAGAGTTTTATAGAACTGATGAATTCTTAATGTTGGAAAGAGAATTAGGAAAACCTAAACATCATATTCCCATTATAGCAATAAAAAACCATAAAACCCAAACCACACTCACTGCCATTCAGTTGGCGGACAGCTCTACAGGACTGAGCAGAAATGTCTCTGTGGTTGTGACTAGAGAGCCTCATCCTCCTCTTGTAAACTGTCTGGTAATTTGAGACTGCTAACTTCGTGATTAGCAGCCCAGTGCATCACTAGGTAGCAGAAAATAACTCTAAAAGGTAATTTGGCTTATATATGATATATGAAATATATTTACTCTTTGGCTTAAACGTTCTTCTCTGACCATGACAGTCAGATTGTTATCTCTAAAGTCTACTAAGACACATACATGATATTGTTGTGATGCTATATTTTATAACTCTGAAAAATTAAAGATCATCAGGTCCTCAAATAAGATTTTTGCTGCTTTAAATATATCTCACATTTTATAAAGTGATATTTTCCTCATCTATGTACTTCCTTTAAGCTGCTATGCTGCAGTGATAGTATTTGCCATATATTATTTCTTGCCAGGTATATTGCAATAGCTTTCTCACTGGTCTCCATTTAATGCCTTCTTCGAATACAGTTTCCAAATAGTAATGTTTTAAGTAACTAGAATATTCTGTTAGGTCACTTTCCTGCTAAGAAAACTGCTGTAGATTTCATTTGATCTTGTGATAAAATTCAAATTTCTTTTTTATGATTTAGCAAAAGCCTGACCGTGTCTGGCCATATTCCCTCAGCTAACCAGATTTCTAGTTTCACCAGTGGCAAGACAGTTCTCTGCACTTCGCTCTTTCCACAGTTTACCATAAAAGGTACATCTTGAGGGCTCTTGTTTTCCTCTAAAGTTAGTAAGGTGACTTTGCTTTGTAAGAAACTCTTCATCAATGTGGGATGGGAGTCAGCGAATTAAAGCCTCAGCCCCCCTTTCAGCCACAGAGACAATTCTGAGACCTATTTAGCACAACCCTTCAAATAGTCCTCAGCAGTATGGAGTTCCAGGTGCCTCGCAGCACCTACTCACGAATGCACTTTCTGTAGGTCTTTATTCCCTCCCTGTCACAATTTCACAATTCTTTTCTTCTGCTACCTCGGCTCTCTTCCCCCAAATATGCTGCCTACTAATGTTTTTGTCTGAGAAATGACTTTTATGTAAGGGAGAGCCACCTAAGCTTCTCAGCTCACCTAAACATATTTTGTACCAATTTTCCCGCCAAATCTTTTATTTAACCCTTTCATCGGTCGAGCTTGAGAAAATTTTCTTAAATTTTCCATAAATTTATTTTTAGATAAATTATTTTTCTTACTTTATATTTTCCATTAATTATACATATTATATGTGACTTATTAATGTTCATTTCCCTTTTTATATTGTGCATTTAGTACATTTTATCATCTAATCTTTCATGCCATAGTAATTTCCATTTTTCTTATTGATTTTTTAGTAATACATGAAGAGCTATCAAATTTATACTTTTTTATTTTTCACTTAAAACATATTCACTTATATTTGTCCATTTTCCTTTAAATTAGATTTTTATTCATAGGTTGTAGTTAGAAGAGACTGGGGTTGATAAGCACAAAGCCAAATGTATCCCCCTTGCTGTGTCCCAAGAGGAAAGTGCTCCTTTCTGCTCCCACGAGGGTTTAGTTTCAGCAATACTCCGTATAGCCACCTGGAGCGGGAATCCACTTAATGATCATGGCTGGTTTGGGGTTTCATTTTAGTTTCCTTGACTTTAAAATATTAAATTAATTTTAGATTTTTTTTTTATAATTTGGTTTACTTATGAATGAAAATATATATTGTTCAATTTCTAAAACTAATTTGTGTCCAGTGCAAAATCATGCTTTTGTAAATGCCCTGTCAATGTAGGTGTATTAGTCTGGGTACTTTGGAGAAACAAATCCACAGCAACTCATGTATAAGAGAGAGTTTTATGTAAAGAAAATGCATCACGAAAACATCCCAACCCAATGCTGCCCAAGCCCACAAGTTCAACATTAACCCATTAACCCAACATCAGTCCACAAAGTCCTCCACCTCACAAAACAGAGGCAATGATGCTGACTGCAGGAGGAAAGCTGAGTCTGAACGAATAAGCATCTCAGCACTAGCAGGGGTCTCCAGCACCCAGGGCTGCATCGGGATATGTCCATGTAGCTTCTCCTTGGGGATGTCTTGTAGGAAGTCAATCTTGCAAGCTGAAGCAGGGAACTGCTAAGGCAGCTTCACCCTGGTGCAACCATCACAAAGCAAGAGACCCAAGAACTAGAAAGGCGAGGCTCACCACTCATTTATCCCTCCGCCTTTCAATTAGCCCCACATTTGTTTATCGGCCAGGTTGGCACAATTAACTAACTCAGTAGGGAAAATAAAATTCTATATCAACCTATTACTAGGTATTTTAGTGAAAAAAGAGGAAGACCCTCAAGGAGATGGCCTGAGACTGTGATGGCAACAATGGGCTCAAATACAGCAATACACGTGAGAAGCAGGAGACAACAGTGTCTGATTCTTTTATATAGGGCACCTAGGGCAAACATGTATTAACTGTATAAGGATATTTATATATTTGAAAGTTTATTTTAATGACTCATATAATCTTTGACTTGCAAATAGCTTGAGCTCTTGCCTATTTCTTTCCTGAAAAATGCTTTGGTCTTCAGTTAATTAAAACGACCTACTAAATACCTATACCTCTATAGCCAACTCATTGGAAAAATAACAACCTTGCTAAGTGCTCTAAATTTAAAATTATTTTTACTCCATTACAACATTCGACTGAGCCTAGTGAATGTCATTAATTTTTAATAGCCATGAAATATCACAAATATTTTCATATTTGTATTGTCTTTCTTAGACCCTTAGTTCCTTTTAATACAGTTGACTAGTACTATTTACCACCTTTCATCTGTCATTTTGTTGTGTTATGGTGACTTGTGCATTGCTGCGAAGATGGAAGCTATGTCATTGGTATTTCCAATACCAGCAGGGCCACCCAACTTGAAAATTTTCAGCAGATCTTCCAGACTAAAAAGAGATTTACAAAGACTGAATAGGCTATTGGTTTCTGAGTGACTACCCAGTAAAGACGGTATAAACATCAGTAGTAACATTGTGAGATATATTGAAAATCTTAGGCATAGCCACACAAGGTTGCTACTGGCCTTTCCAGCCAGAAGGCACTCAAAGTATGACAGGGGAAGTGTTGATTGGGCTGGACATAGCTGCAAACATCTATTAATAATCAGAATTTGAAATGCACTAGTATAAATCTAGGAACATTGGAAGTCATTGAAAATGAAATGCATGAAGATCGGTATTGTAGGCATGAGTGCGCTGAACTGGGTTTGTATTGAATATTTTGATTCAGTCCCTGATATGGTTTGTTATGCTAGGAATGACAAACTCAACATAATGGCATCACAATTTCTGTCAAAAAAGGGCATTTCAAAACCTATATTGAACTACATTGCTGTTGGTGATGGAATAATATCTATATGCACACAAGTAAATCCAGTTAATGCAAATATTCAAATTAGTGCACTAGCCACTAAAGCTAATGATAAAAAATGAAACATTCTACTAATATCTTCAGTCTGAAATTGATCAAATGTGCCTTCAAGATGTAATTATTGGTGATTGGAATGTAGAAGTTGGAAACAAAATAGGAAAGGGCAGTGTTTGGAAAATATGGCCTTGGTGATAGAATCAAAGCTAGGATTGACTTGATAGAATTTTGCATGTCCAGGGACTTATTTGATGCAAATAACTTTTTTCAGTAACATGAAGGGTGACTACATATGTGCAGTTCTCCAGATTAAATACACAGAAATCAGATTGACTACATTTTTGGGAAGAGACAGTAGTGAAGCTCATATCTTCAGCCAAAATGAGGCCAGGGCTGGCTGTGGAAATACCATCAATTTCTCACATGTAAGTGAAGGTTGCAGTTGAAGAGAATTGCTGGACAATGCATAACAGGCAAATAGATGCACTTGGAGTACGGCATTGGAAAAGAAAATGAATGTATCACAGACTACCAGAAGAACAAGCCAGACAGGTTTGCTTGTCTTAGTCTTACGATTGAGGATAATGAGACTACCTCACATACTTTGGACATATTATCAGGAGAGAATGATCCCTGGAAAAAGCTCATGTTTGGAAATCAGAGGAGCAGCAAAAAGAGAAATACCTGCTTTGAGATGGACTGATCCCGTTACTGCAACAATAGGCTCAACTACAGCAGTTGGGAGAATGGCACAGGAGCAGGCAGTGTTTTGTTTTGTTTACATGGGATCCCTGTTGGTTGGAACTGACCTGATGATGCCCACTCATGACAGCTGTATTAATTAGAGAAAAATAAAAGAGAAATTAAGCATTTCTTCCTCTTTGTGTCTTGCTCCTCACAATGTAGTGTGCTGGTTCAAACAGACCATGTGTATACATTCAAATTGATGTTGCTGCTAGGTACATTGAGGCCAATTCTGACTCATGGAGTCCCCGCTGCACACAGTGTGCAATTGCTTTACAGAACATTCCAAGCTTTGACTTCTCTAAAGGAGATCAACATGCCTGCCTTCTAAGGTGCTTTTAGTTATGTTTGAATTGCTACCCTTCTAGCTATTATGCTGTAGTCTGATGACATCAGAAATCCTTTTCTTTTTGGTAACCTCTACTTTCCATCTGTAAGCTAATAAGATTTGTTCACAAAATTTACCAATTTTTAACATTTAGATGTGTTGACATTTTTTTTATCAATCTAGTTCAAAACATAGTGAGCCATTGTAATGCACATTCATAATGTTTCTCAGATCAATGACTTTTCCTTACGATATTTCTTACATCAGTAGCTCTCATTTATTTCCATCTTCCTTTTCCCACACATTTTCTTAAATATCACCATCATGGGTTTCATAAGGAAATTCGACTTTCCTAAGTGACAACAGGTATGATCTCTAAGCCTTCTCCTAGAGGGGCCGAGAATGTGACAATCTGAAACGTACCAGGAGATTGCTGAGTTTGGTCACTGCTGCTTCTGTGGGTGCTCAGCAGTGGATGATTATCCCACATTGACAGATGCTGCCTTTCACTGAGCCATTTTAGGAAGCTGAATGGTTGCTCTTCTTAGGTGATCCCGGACAAGATTCACTGCAGCATTTCTTCAACCTTCTTGCTGAGGTCCACATTACGTCATCCATTATCATCTTGAATTGGATTCAATTGAATGATTACAGCATTTTTTTTAAGAGTAGTTAGTAGATTCTAGGTTTTTCTGCTGGAAGTTTACCTTTCCATTAATGAAACTGTGATTCTGCAAATGCTCATTGCATATACAATATGCAAACAAGTCAATACCTTAAAATTAAAATATTAAAATGTGCAATGAGGCTATTTCTTTAACAAATCCTGTGCTAAAAACAATAAATGTCTTTGATGATGACAATAACATATCTTTACTGTGGCAGTACTTACATTTATGTGGGCAGTTATTCAAAATGGTTACGCCATAGGATAATAAAACACCTATCATCAACTCTCTCCTACAATGTTCAAAAATAGGGATTTCTAAATTTTAGAAAACCCATAAAAGCCATGTCTCCAAAATTTGTAGTTTTTTCATAATCTCCTGATGATAAGTAAAAATAGTTCTAAATCATTACTGGCTATCTCAACATGAGATAACATAGGGACACTGAAATTCAGCCTTATATAATTATTTAAATGACTATTTTCTTCATTTTACCACACTTTTTAAGAAATACATTTAAGAAGAAAGAGTGTTTTTGAATTAAACAAGTCATTCCCTCGATAAAAGCATTTTCCCTTCTCTCCTATTCCTGGTGGTGCTCTGGTAAGTGTGGGTCTGCTGCAAAATAAGCAGTTCAAAACCACCAGGGAAGGAAAGGATAGGTGCTCCCTGAACATGCACAGCCTTGGAGAGCCCACTATGGGATTACTTCAAGTCAGAATTTACTTGATAGCAGTGTATTTTCATTTTGGATTATCATGAGCAAAGAATATGAAAGATGATATAGAAGCTTAGATTAGTAAATGCTATCAAACTATTTTTGCCTTAAGATATTTCACTCATGTGGAAAAATAGAAGGTATAGAGCAAATAAATACGTGATAACATTTCTATATTATCAGTAATAACAGTAATTGTTTTACAAGTAATTATGCTAATTTCTAAGCAATTATGTGTTTTAAAAATAAATTGTGAACTGCTTCATAAAAAATATTGTGACTATGCCTCATCAATCATAAGTGCATTAATGCCAAAGGCATAGACATGTAATATTGATAATTATTTTCAATATTTCTATCAAAATATCAGCATTTTCTCTCTAAACTAACTATTTTGATGCTTTCCATAAGGTCATAATTGGATTATTCCTCTCAAGGGGACAATCTAATCCTTTTTCATAGTCTGTCAAAACCAGCTAATTTGGGGTAAACCTACTGCTACTTAAAATATCAGTGACATAGCTCTTAATATCAAAGCAACACACAAGCCATCACAGGATGAAGATGTGATAGGTATCTGTACTATTCCAAAGAAGGGTGACCCAGCAAAATGTGTAAATAATAGAATAATACCATTGATATTACATAAAAGTAAACATTTTTGCAAGATCACCCAACAACATTTGGAACAGCACGTTGATAAGGAGCTTTCAGTGACTCAGGCCAAATTCTGAGGAGGAAGTGTTTGATGGATCTTGGCTCAACGAGAAGGTCAGAAAGATATGTACTTGTGCTTGACTGACTATGTCAAGACATTTGACTGTCTGGATTATAACCAACAATGCGCAGCCTTCAGAAGAATAGGAATTCCAAACCACTTCATTGTGCTCATGTGGAACTTTTATGTGGATCAAGAGGTAGTTGTGGAAACAGAACAAGGACATACTGCATGTTTTAAAATCAGAAAAGATGTACATCTGGGTTGTATCATCTCACTATACTTGTTCAATCTGTATGCTGAGCAAATCATCAGATAAATATGGAGAAGAATGCGACAGAGGGCTTGGGGGAAGGTTACTAATAACCTTCAATATCCAAATGACATCACCTTGCTGAAAATGAAGAAGATTTGAAGCAGTTGCTGATGATGATCAAGGATTGCAATCTTCAGTTTGGATTACAACTAAATGTCAAAAACTCAAAAAACTGGACCAAAAGTTAAAAATCCACATTTGCTCTTGTATCCATACCAATGCTCCCAGAAGCAAAAGGATTAAACTACACATCACAATGGCAAATCTCTCGCACAAGATCTCTTTGGAGTGTTGAGAATTAAGGAGTTTATTTTGAGGACTATGGTGCTCCCAACCCAAGCCATTGTATTTTCAATTGCCTCAGATGCACGCGAAATTTGAATACTGAATAAGGAAGACCAAGAAGAACTTATGTGTGTGACTTGCGGTGCTGGAGAAGAATACTGAAAGTTCCATGGGTTGCTAGAAGGACAAACGAGTGTGCCTTGAAGAAGTGTGATGAGCGTTCTCCTTCGACTAAAGCATAGTGAGACTTGGTCCCATGTATTTTGAATATGTTGTCAGGAGAGACTGATTAGGGGAGAAGGACATCATGTTTGCTAAAGTGGAGGGTCAGCAATAAATTGGAACACCCTCAAAGAAGTGGGTTGACACAGGAGCTGCAACAATGGACATGAGCATGACGAAGGACTGGACAGCATTTCCTTCTGTGGGGCTCAGGGACACTGTGAGTCACAAGGACTTGATGGGACTTCACAAGTACAACAACAAACCGTCTGTTGATCACAAGTCTATCCCTAATCTGACAATCTTATATTTAGGATGTTACTTGAATCATCCCTGTTAGTAGTGTATTTGATAATTATTTCATTGTATGCTCATATTTTTTATACATCTTTTGAAGCACATGGAAGCAGTGTGAAAACCTAAGGCGGGGTTGTTAATCTTCTATTATTAAAGAAATAACACTCTTCAAATTTTCAGTCAGCTTCAAATGTACAATAGCACAGAATTGTTTTAATATGAGCATAATCACACTTTATAATCCTTTATGGATCTCTATCTGGCACCTGAGGTTGCTTGCTGTGTCGATATTTTAAGGAACACACACTTTTCTTCTCAGCAGCGAAAACTGTCCCCTTGTAGTAGCGCAGACATGTCCATACACAAAAAGGCAAGGCAAAAGAAATGGAGAGCTTAAACTGTATGAAAGGTCCTCTATGTCTCTGAATTAATTTACATTAGAGAAATATTTGACCTTTATTAAAATCACCTTTGCCTCTATTACGTCTCTATCTGCAAGGCATCAGCACATAAAATATAAATAATTTAAAATAAGCAGACATCATTTAAATGTCTTTAAAGTTTTACAATTTTGCATATATCCTGTATGTAATTTTATCAGAAAATTATACTCTGTAGGTAAAATTTGAAATAAGCAAACTACTTAATGACTATCATAGTTTTAAGTAAAGATGGCATTTCTTAAGAACACTCTTAAATTGTCTCAAATTTACAATATGCACTTCAGTTTGAAATGCCAATTTTTGAAATGACATTCTTTAATATTAATCAAAGAATCTAAAATTATAAAATCTCGCTTGCATATGTGTGTATTTGTATCTGTTGGTGTGGTGTACATGTGTAGCTAAGTCACAACTGAAGGGATGAATTATATTTTTTAAAACCTGTCAAGTATGCTCAAGTATGACACCATCAGAGAAACATATAATGTGCTTCCCATTTGATACGCTTTTAGATTTAAATAATTTTAAATATAATACTATTACAGTCACTTGTAGACTTTATTGAATCATGAATTCCTTCCTGAGTAGCTAGCACCCAATATTTGCCATGGAACTGGGAATTTGCTTGTAACAAACAGACTAAATCTGTTCATGCTTGCCTGAAAAACACACTTCAGGGAGCATTTATAGGTAAGATATCATATGTAATTATGGTTGCCTTAAACACTGCTGAATGGTCAGCAGTTTGAACGCAATTGTCAAGAGAAAGACTTATTGATCTACTTTGGTAACAATTATAGTGTAGTGTCACTTATGGATCAGAATGAACTTAGTAAAACATATAGATAACAACCTAAATTAATACAGGAACAATGCCACATTCATTTCAAGCACAAAGAATACTGGTCAAGCAATGATTAAGCAGTGTGGCTGCCAATTGAAAGGCTGGTGGTTTAAGTCAAACCACGGGTTCTGTGGGAGAAAGACCTGACAATGTGATCCCATAAAGATTACAACTGGAAAGTATATGGGGAAATTCTACTCTGCCACATAGGCAGAATCAATTGGCCAACACACAACAATTATTTTTTGGAAAATATTATACATATAAATATTCCACTGTGTTTTCCATAACACTTCGATTTTCAGTTTGGGAATCAATTTTTCTTTTAATTTTGTGAGTTACAAATTAAGTACTAGGGTTTTCTGAACTCATGGAAATTATATCTTGCGTCAAGATATGACTTTTCTTTCCAAATTTATTGCTCATGTTTGCTTATGAGAGACCTAGATGAGGGCTAGCAGGAAAATATTCCTTCCTATGACAGATGAACTCCTACATCCAGTGATCCTTAACACCTTCCAGAGGATATTGACTCTCGCTCCCCTTACACCCACTCACATCATATACATACAATAAAACTATAGCTCACTAACGTAGCATGGCATTTATTTTTATAATAGTTGAAGTGACAAATTCTGAGTCGCATTACTAGAGGTAAAGTTTCAGCTCTTGTTATGTATAAATTTAGAATCCTAGGTCAACTATATTTTATGATTTTGTGTTTCATCCTTTTAAAAATGGAAATGAAAGTAATATTACTTACCTTATAAATAAAATAATTTGACATAAACTAAATGTTATATAAAAGTTTACCAATATCTTTTTTTGCCCTTTAACCTAATTCTTTGTGCTTGGGGTTTCAGAACTTTGACTATAGAAGCTAATGATCTTTACTGTGCTATTAACCATCTAATACTAATGGAGGCATTCTTTAAAACTTGACAAACCAACAGAAGATAATAATTACTTTTGTTGATTTTTGCTTTTTAAGATTCCCTGCTTTTGTAGTTATCTAGTACTGCTATAACATAAACACCAAAAAGGGGTAGCTTTAGGAAATAGAAATTGTTTTTCTTTTAAAAAAATCATTTTATTGGGGGGGGGGTTCTACAACTCTTATCACAATCCATACATCCATCCATTATGTCAAGCACATTT
>NW_022103903.1:5702537-5724632 GCF_000313985.2 Echinops telfairi
CCCCACCTCCCCCTCTCCCATGTCCCCCTGGAACCATTGGTCCCGTTGTTTTCTCCTCCAGATTGTTTATCCCGCCTATCTTATTTCAATAGGACTGCAAAGATAATATTATGCACAAAAAAATAAGACAGAACAAAACAAAGCAACAAATGAAAACAAAACAATAACAACAAAAACCAAATACAGAAAAAGAAAAGCCTGTGAATAGTATAAGGTCCATTTGTTCACCTTTAGGAGTGTTTTCTGGTCAAGTGATGGGGTGCCAGAACCTGGCCCCAAAGTCTATTCTTGGTATTCCCTCATGACTTCCTTGCTCTGTTCCCCTTGTTGTTCTGTTGTACACCCTTACTGTTTCTCCTCAGTGTGGTGGGGTCAAATGGACCGAATTCCTGTCCTGTGTCTCCAGTGTTGTCCCCATAGCATTATGAGTCAGTGAGGGACATTGTGTCTCGTATTGGGGCCAGCCATATGGTCCTCTCTGTGCTTTGGCTGCTCTGAGTGGGAATATTGTCCTCAGAGATTGGTGGGCCAGGATGTGTTCCACTCTCTCTTCCTGCCCCTTCATTTGCTGCCATGTGCTCTGATCAGACATGTCCCTCTCCCTGAGCTCTAACTTCAGTGCTATCCTTTGAAGTGAATTCTTCTGCAGGGAGGGGGCTGTTCATATAATTGGAATTGGGCCGGCTCCAAGACATGAATGCCACATACCGGCATGATTCAGGGACCCAATAGAGAGGTCTGAGAGAAATTGTTTATTTACAGCTTAGGAAGCTAAATTACTGAATTCTAATTACTGGCTCTAGAGTAAAGTTTTTTCCTCTCTCTTAGCTCTGGGAGGATGTATCTTGTCTTCTTTTCAGCTTCTGATTCTTGGTTCCTTAGAGATCTCATGTGGCATGGCATCTATCTTCCCTTAATTATGTTTTCCTGCTGCTTGTTCTATTTGTTTTTTTAAATCTCAAAAGAGATTGATTTTAAACATGCCCTACACTAATACTGTCTCATTAACATATCAAAGATAACTCTATTCCTTAATGAGATTATGAACACATGTGCAGTATAATGTAAAGACATATTTTTAAGGGACATAATTCAACTCATAGCACTATCATTATATGCCACATGATATGGATATTAGGATAAATCAGTTGCTGTACTGTCAACGCCAACCAATGACATTTCTATTTATGTAAAAGTTGGATGATGCTCCATAGGACTTTTAATTTTTGAATATTTTTGAATATTCAGAATATTGTGAATAGTATAAGGTCCATTTGTTGACCTTTAGAAGTGTTTTCTGGTCAAGTGATGGGGTGCCAGAACCTGGCCCCAAAGTCTATTCTTGGTATTCCCTCATGACTTCCTTGCTCTGTTCCCCTTGCTGTTCTGTTGCACACCCTTACTGTTTCTCCTCAGTGTGGTGGGGTCAAATGGACTTAAATAGTCTTTCTCCAGAAACATCTCTAGGTAAACTCAAACTTTCATCCATCCAGGTAGTCTCAGAGCATATGAAAAGTTTATGCCACCCAGAAACTCTAGAGTTTTTGATTCATCATTAAATATAGTGAATCCTATAATATATCAAATTATTTCTGACATCAATATGGAATTTCTTCAACTCATTGATCTGTGGATCTGCATGAATCTAGAAATTGTTCTTGTTTACTCTGGATCTGTTTTTACAGATGCAATTTGCTCATTTATAATATCCCTAGACTACATGTGATATAATTTTATATCAGTATCAATATCCCTAGCCTGTATATAATAAAATTCATCATTTCTTTTGGGACAAAGAGCCCCTCTATGGCTTGGAGTTCACATTAACAAAATGTCTCCTCTCTGAAAAATTATGATTACAACAATATTGCTGAGCAATACATTTATCATTCCATAACAAGGAAAAGTCACTTACACCTCATTCTTTTACTTAACTCTCCATATTATATAAATTATTCCTAAAAGTCTATTATTATTTTTTGAAAATGTTGTGATGTAAGTGTAATTTTTCTACATAATATATTTGAATTTTTGGTCCAATAAAATCAGGCATTTGCTAAGTTAACTTTTTAAAAAAACAAGATGACACACTACATAATTAGTAAGGACACAATTTTAGAACTGTACTTGTACTGTTAATGCTATAACTTTAGTGGCAGGATCCATAGCAAACCACATGAATGATCTACTCTGAGGGTCAGACGCTAATGAGATGTGCTGTATATTATCTGGTCTCAAGCCACAGCAACTTAGCACCAGTGAGAGAAATGGTGAAAGCACATCCAAAACAGTCCATAATCTATCCCAAAATATTATTATTAGAAATGTGTTTGTAAATTTTGTTAATTTTGCACTTTTTGAAATTGAAACTTACTTGTACCGCTAGAAAGATGTCAAATGTATTATATCTACATTTTTATCAACTTACTCATGAATAATCAACCCACAGGGTCCCACTGCAGTTAGACATGATGCATCAGAGTTTGATTTCTCTGCTTTCTTTCTGATGGAACCATTGTTTTATTTTAGCTATGTCCTAGTGGAAAATCCTTTCCCAAGTCCATTAAAAGACAAAACAAAGCATGATTTGTAATGGAACGATACTATCAATTGTTCTTTGTAACAATATTATTTATCTTTCTCTGGCTTTGTTGTCCTTTAATATCTAGTTATCAGATATATGTTAATTATACCTTCACTTTGGTCCACATGGTAAATATTAGATGTTTTCTTATACACAGTACCATGGCCTACAAAGCAATTTTGTTTGCAAAGTTGATACCATCATTCTACAATGGTGTCTTTCATATCCTCCAACAAGAGCATGCTAATATAAATTGCTAAAGGACCAGATAGCACTTCTGCAAATTCGATAAACCGTAATGAAAAAATGAGAAAAATTACATTTTAGATAAGCAAGCTCATGGAAAGGTGGATTTCCTTTGAAACAAACAAACCAAAAACTGCCAGTAAAGTACCGTGTAGTTCAGTCTAACAAAAATATGTTTTTGAAAAAGAGAATAATTCTTAAAGCCTTCCCATAAACCCAGAAACTAATATTTTAAAGAGATAATACATTATAAATAAAAGAGGTGCAAACATTGAACATGAGATACGTTATAGAGATATTTTCAACCATTTTGCTTCATATTTCAAATAAAATTTCACTAAAATCATTGAAGTCCTGCTGATATGCCAGACTTTTCTGCATTTCAGTGAAAGATAGTGTTGATTCACATTACACTTGACACCTTAAGTTTCAAATTTAGAAATAGACCATTTCTCTTAAACAGAAGACAAATAAAAATAAGTGACTTTTGTTCAAGTGTTTCAGGTTTGTGTGTGTAAATCTGTATTTATGTTTCAAAAATGCATGTCTTAAGATTTCCTTATATTCTTAACATTGCATGTGGAATCTTATGAAAATTTAATATGCACTACATTTTATTTTACATTTCCTTTTTGTGTTTAAGTTACTGAGAGATATAGAAGAAGAGACAGAAAAAGGAAGAAATAAAATCTTAGTAATCTTCTTCACTTCAGTTTTATTACATATCAAAGAAGATACAGATAAACCACTTTTAAGAATTAACTAAATTGCTAGGCTTTATTTTAGCAAAGTTAAAGTCCTCACCTTGAGTGTCTGGGCCAGTCAAAATATTTGACCTATTATGCTCACCATCTTAGACATAGAAATTCTATCACTAATATTATTTAAATGATGATTCGTCCATTTATTGAACCACTTCTATTCAATAGCCACTGTATTTGATGCTAAAATTTTAGATAGGAATTTATCAGTCTCCCCTCAGGAATGTAATATTATACAGTTTATTTCATGTTGCATATGGTATGTTATAATTCAGACTACATTGTGTATTATGTTTTATAAATGTATCCTATATATTTAAAAATATATTATACACATACATACCAGAGTGCTTCAAAAAGTTGGTGAAAAAATTCCTTATATTTTCATTCATTTTTCTAACAAAACCTTTTTGAAGCCTAATTCTATAGCAATTATACAGACAACAAAATCATGATAAAAATAAATCAGAGAAAGAGCATTATAATATAGGTTATGGATATATTAGAAAACAGTGTGTGTGCTTCATGAACTCAGAATTGAAGTGTAAAAGTACCTGTGTAAAAACCAGGACTGTGCCAAGCGTTCTATCTGTAACACATAGACACTACTTCCACATGGACAGAAATGAATGCCTCAGAGGGTTAAGAGAAGAAAATGTTTGCATTCAGGTAAGACAATTGCCAAAACTGATTTATTTCCTTACATTTGAGTTCCTGGGTGGCACAATCAGTGAGCTGCTCCATTACTGAAGGAAAGGTGGCCAATGTCACCCATCTATAGATGCCTCAGAAGAGATCTATTTGCAAATAAACAAAGCCTGGGTATTCACTCAATAGTAGCAGATTTCCTTTTTTGTTTCTATTTGTTTTGTTTGATTTACAATATTTGGACTAAAAAGAAAAGGATGCTTCTCTTCTTATATAAATATTAAGACAGAAAAGCTGATGCTGGACTTTCTCTACAGTTAGGTCTTTGAAAAGAACCTTTAAGAAGTAGATAAAGGTCTAGGGGTGGCGGGGGGGGGGATGGGGTCAAAAAAGGAACTGATGCAACTGCTGAGAGAATGCAGAAGAATGTTTCCCAAAAGGATGTTGAAAAAAGAGAGAGAGAGAGAGAATTTGCAGTGAGATTAGATTAGTGTAGGGAACTGGAAGAATGTTTGCAAGAGAATGAAATGTCCTCTGAACCCCATATTTCAAACATGGAAAAGCTACGAAATATGTTTAATTAGGGACGTATATATATTATAAAATACAGAAACATTAGGGGTCTTCAAAATTTTATAAAGTGAAATTAAAAGATAAGAGGATTTTTTCCATTTTCTATGACATTTTAAAGCCCCCTCCTGCATGTATATACAATGACAATATATACATAAAATTTCAATTATATATATGTATATACTACTTCAACTCTCATGGCCACTGAATCCATTCTGACTCATAGTGACCCTGTAGAAAAAAGAGTAACTCGTGGCGTGTGTTTCTGGTAGTGTCAATCTTTATGGAAGTAGAAAGGCCAATCTATCAACCCTCAGAGCACCTGATCATTTTGAACAGCTGATATTTCAAACTGATCTTGTAGGTGCAGCCCAACACGTAACAATTACATATAGTGCAGATTGACTTAAATAAAGGAGACATCATGGGACTGTCAGGTAAATACCGGACTGCTAATTGCTAGTTCCAAGGTTCAAACTCACCAGCTGTGCTAGGAGAGAAAGATGAGGCTGTCTATCACCGTAAAGACAGACTAAAGTCCCAGAAAAGAATCAACTCAATGATATGGATAAGTTTTGCTTTAAATAAATTGTATGTCCATCTTATTTCAAACATTGACTGGCACTGCTTTCCTAAAAGAGTACTATTTAAAGATTCATTGTTTGTTATTGTTGTTGTTAGGTGTCAGCAAAATTCTGCACAAGCAAACCCTGCCCTGCCCTGTTTCATCCTTACAATAGATTCCTATGTTGAGGTTATGGTTGCAGCCACAATAACAATTCATCTCCTTGAAGTATTTCCTCCTTTCCAATCTCTCTCTACTTTACCAAACACGATGCCCTTCTCCAGGGACTTGTCTCTTCTGACAGTATGTCCCAAGTGTGTAAGATGAAGTCTCGCCATCCTTGTCTCTAAGCAACACTCTCGCCTTACTTCTTGCAAGATAGATTTAATTGTCCTTATAGCAGCCTGTAGTACTTTCTTCTCCAGCACCACACTACAAATACACCAATTCTTCTTCTGTCTTCCTTATTCATTGTCCACCTTTCGCATGCATATGGGGCAACAGGAAGCACCACATCCTGAGTCAGGCACACCTTAGTCCTCAAGGAAAGCTTGGCTCTTTTAAATACTCGAAGGAGCTCTTGTGCAGCATGTTTATCTTATGCAACAACATCTTTTGATCTCTTGACTGCTGCTTCCATGAGCATTGATTGTGAATCTGAAGAATACAAAATCCTTGACAACTTCAACGCTTTCTTCATTTATAGTGATGTTACATACTGGTCCATTTGTGAGGACTTGTTCTTTACATGGAGTTGTAATCAATGTTGAAGGTTGCAATCTTTGCTCCTCTGGAAATGCTTCAAGTTCTCCCTGTCAGAAAGAAGATGTGTCATCTACAAATCACAGGTTCTAAATAAGCTTCCCTCCAATCCTAATGCTGCATGTTTCATATAAACCAGAGTCACTAATTGTTTGCTCAATGTACAGATTGAGTAAGTACGGTGAGAAGATACAACCCTGTCACACACCTTTCCCAGTTTTAAACCATGCAGTCTGCCTGTGTGCCTTTTGCACAACTGCCTCTTGATTCGTGTACAAGACACTCATGTGCACAATGACATGTTTTGGAAGACGATCATTTTTACTTATTGATTTTAAAATCTTATTTCCCCACTCTTATAATCACCAGATCTATATATCTTTGTAGTTTGTCCATGATAAATGGATAAGTTTGAAATTGTCAAGAATGACTTTATTCTTGTTCACAAAATCAATGCTCGTAGAATCAGCACTAAGCACATTTATTTAATCAGACCTTTTTAAATTGTTTATGACTAAATATGTCATTTTGAGGACAAATGTGCACATGACCAAAGCCATGTGAGATAATTAGGTTTTTTATCAACTTATTGTTCATCATCAATCTTCCATGATGAATTCTAACACAGTGTAATCATTCTCATGACGGAATCTAACATAACACAGCCAATTCTTATAAGCATCACTGATTTTACTTCTCTGGAGAACCCAACTTAACATGCTGTGGTATTTTTAATCACCTTATATGAATATGAAAGTTAGAAAATAAGTAAGAAAGACAGAAGAGGAAATGATGCATTTAAATCTTGGTGTTCATAAAGAATATTACATATACCACATGCATGGACTGCCAGAAGAACCAACATTTTATCTTGGGACAAATACAACCAGAATATGCCTTCAAAGTCAGAATGAAAACACTTGTACATGGATCAAGAGGCTGTTGTGCAAACAGAACAAGAAAAAAAACTGTATGGTTTCCTCTTGCCATACTTATTCAATCTGGGTACTAAGCAAAGCATCCAAGAAGATGGTTTATATGAAGAAGAATGCAGCACCATGATTGCAGGAAGACTTATTAATAACCTGTATATGCAGATGACACAACCCGGCTTGGTGAAAGTTAGGAAGACTTGATGCCCTCAAGGCACAATGACCATGGCCTTCAGTATGGATAGCAACTCAATGTGGGGAAAAGAATCCTCACGACTGGATTAACAGTTAATGTGTTAGTCTGGTACTTTAGAGAAACAAATCCACAGAAACTCATGTATAAGAGAGAGTTTATATAAAAAGTGTGCATCTGTGGGGTTAAGGGTAAGAGGGAACCCCACAAAACATCACAGGTTTGGTAGGCGCAATTGTACAGCGATAATAAGTAGAGATTATAGTAAAGTCATAGAGAGCATGAGAGTTAAAGGATAGAGTCAAGTAATGGAGTCAGACGCAATTCATGGTAGCATAGCTCACCTCAACCCGGCTTGATGGTCCTCGTGGAGGGGGCTTAGCCGTCAGAGAAGAAGCCGCTGCTTCGTCCTCCTTAGTCACCTTCTCCAGCCACCCCTCTCGAGTACCAGGGAGCCTCGTTATTTATTGCTAACCACGCATCGTAGAGTCATACATCACAGAAAGGGGCAATACAATTCATTCTATTGATGAATAGATCAAACAAGTTTGATCATTCTGGTGTCTCATACAATAAAGCAGGCAATTACTATCCTGGGAGACATGCAAGTTCCCTGATAGTGGACAATAACCTGAGTCACCAGGAGGGGTATTAACATAGGCAATACAAGCAATAGGAGGGGGATGACCTAGGGGTGAATGTGCAATAGTAAGAGGAGGGAATAGGGGGCATGTGTGGCAAGATAGTAGCCTAAGCTTAGTCATCTTAGAGTGGTCCCAGGCTTGCCTATGGGCACTGCTTCGAGGGAACAATAACAGAAGGGAATGGGCTTTATTTAGGGTGAGTCAGACTAATAGTCTAGCCACTAAAGATGACTGATGTTAAGGAGAATAACCTCTGACTTACTTTCGCTGTCTAAAGAACAGTCACGCTAAAGCAGCTAAGTTTGGTACATATTTTAGGGAGACAACTTAAGAGAAATCCTTCTGTTCCCCACATGCATCAAGAAAACATCCCAAGAAAAATAATCCACAGAAACTCATGTATAAGAAAGAGTTTTATATAAAGGTTAAGTGTGCATCAAGAAAACATCCCAACCCAGTGCTGCCAGAGCCCACAAGTCCAACATTAATCCATGAACCCACATGTCCAGCACCAATCCACAAACTCCTCCTCCATCTCACAAAACAGACACAATGATGCCGACTGCAAGAGGAAAGCCGAGTCAGTGAACATGTGTAAACATCTCAGTGCTGACAGGTGTCTCCACACGGCTGCTCCAGCACCCAGGGCTGTATCGGGGTAGGTCCATGTGGCTTCTCTTCAGGGATGTCTTGCAGGAGGTGAGCCTTGCCAGCTAAAGCAGGGAACTGGCTAAAGTAGCTGCACCCTGGTTCGACCATCAGAAAGCAAGAGACCCGAAAACTAGAAAGGTGAGGCTCACTGAGCCATTTATCCCTCTGCCTTTCAATTAACCCCACATGTGATTATCAGCAAGGTTGGCACAATAAACTAACTCAGTTAACATCATGATAAATTTGAGAAAAGGTTGAAATTGTCAAGGCTTTTGTGTTGCTTGGTTCCACAACCAATGTTTATGGAGGACACTGTCAAGAACTCAAAAGACATGTTGCCTTGGGTTAATCTGCAGAAAAATACCACTTTAACGTGAAAAAAAAAAAAGGATGTTACTTTGAGGACTAAGGAATGCCCAATGGAAGCCATAGTATTTTCAATTGCCTCACATGTGAGTGAAAATTGGATGTTGAATAAGGGAGATGGAAGAATTGATGTGTTTGAATTATGGTGCTGCTGAAGAATATTGAAAGGAACACATACTGCTACAAGGATGAACACATTTGTCTTGAAAGAAACAAAACTAGAAAACTTCTTAGAGACAAGGATAGTGAGACTTCTTACATATTTGGGAATGTTGTCAGGAGATACCAGTCCCTAGAAAAAGATTTATCATCCTTGATAAATCAGACAGGGAGTGAGAGAGAGGAAAGTCCACCATGAGAGGGATTGGCAAAGTGGCTATAATTGGCTTGAGCCTAAGACCAATTGTGAAGATTTTGCTGGGACAGGGCTATGTGTCATTCCGTTGTGCTTCAGGTCCGAACTGATCTGATGCCTCCAAAGAACAGTAACAGCCTCGGGAGAGAACAATCCCTGGGAAAGAACATCAAGTTTGGTTCAGTAGCGCGTCAGCAAAAAAGAGGAGGGCCATCAGGGAGAAATGCGGACGCAGTGGCTGCAGCAATGGCACAGAATTGTCATTCTGTTCTCCTGGGAACAGTGCTGCTGAGTGGGAGTTGACTCAATGGCATCCGAAAACCACAACAGCCTGAGTCCCCCCGGCTGACTGTAGCTTAATTGTCATATATCTTTGTTTCTTTCCGTGTTCCTTCCAAGTTCCGTCTTTCATCAAAGAAGAAAATATTATAAAAGTAATGTGGTGATGATTGCACAACTCTTCTGAATGTGATTAAAGTATTTAAGTGTAGGATAAGGGAATGATATGCCAATAATTAAAAAAGTTTTAAAAAAAGAAAGTAGTAATGAAATGCAACTTTTGAAATGTTTGGTGCCAGAGTGAACAAATGTTTACATGGCTGATAGCACCGATTGATAAAATTCATTGGAAAAAATTGATACACAGTTATAAAGTGCATGATGTCTCTTAAGTCAATGCTCACCACATATGCTTTCCTGGTCCTATTAGGTTATAGTTACAGTTGGGAAACTTCAATCAGATCACAGGACATAGTGAACTCATAAGCTCCTTCCATGCAGTAGCTGTATCTCAGATACCTTGTATAGAAGTTGATTGCACACTCAGGTATATAATAATACAGTATATACCTATAACACATATGCTTTTATAGTTATAATAAATACCCATATCACTGGCTTATGCCTATACTCTAATACACTTTCCTTCTGAAAAGCTAACCAAATAAAATTACATGCTTCAATTCATAGGGAGTAATATCCACGCTAAAAAAATAAAAGAGGTATAGGGAAATCTTCTATTATTATTGCAATATTCTTCTTCAAAATTTGTGTTTGATTTGTGTATTTTTAATATATTTCATCAAATGCATAGCTATTTGTTATGACTATGCCCTATTGTTCAATTGATACTTTGATAATTGTATCACATATCTCTTAAATTCTAAGGCTGTTTGATTTTGGTGCATTTTATCAGATATTAATATTATCAAAATGCTAATTTTATTTACAGCACTCAATCACTGACATCAAGTTAGTCATTTCTACACATTAAAGGTAGACCAATTCTAGTCGAAATTGGTTCTGTGACCTCAGCCTCCTGTGCTCCTCAATGAATCAACAGATGATGGTTTGCCTATTCAGGGAACATCTTAAAACCTAGTGACCATAGTTCTTATTAAACAGACTATAAGGTAGAATTCCTTATAGTGGTGCAGCCAGTTATGTTTGAGCTACTAACCACAAGGCCAGCAACTTGAAACCACTAGTTAATCCATGAAAAAAGGTAAGGTTTTTTTACTTCCAGAAAATCTTGGAAACCCACAGGGCCAATTCTACTCACTCCTCATAGGGTTAAAGTAAGTCAGCATCAACTCCATGACACTGAATTTGGCTTTTTTGTTATTAAAACAATAATTTACAATGTATCAAAAATTTCAATACATCAAAAATAGAAGCATATTACTATAATGGTCATAGTAAATAATTAACTGCTTTACAGGGCTAAAGTACAGCAATAGAGCACCCATTCAAAATAGAAAAAAACACAAAGTGTCCTACAGGGTACATGTAGGTTGGGTCAGAAGTAAATATATATAAATAAGAAAGACTAGACTATATTTTCCCTACCACAATCGATTAAACTTACAATTCAATAAGTGAATATTTAAATGTGTTAATATGTGAAAATGAAACAACATAATCAAAATAACTGAGTCAAATCAATAGGTAAGATTAAAATCAAAACAAAAACTTTAATACTGATGAAAACTAAAACACAGAACTGTAAAAGTTATGGGAGAGTGCTAAATATAGATAAGAGGGAATTTAATAAAGGTATAACCACCCAATGGACTATTATTAGCCAAAAGACAAAACTGAACAGACAACATAATAGAGTTCTACAAATGCTCTTTGGATGGTCCTGTCCAGTCATTTTGTGAGAGTTACAAAGACTATCAAAAAAAGAGCCATCTCAGATAGTTCACTGCATCACATAGGAAAATATACTGATATTACACATTTAAATACAGTTTGTATGATAAGTGCATCTCAGATCTTGCTTCTACTTTATGTTATAACCGATCAGAAAATTCAATAGATATAGATTAATATGACAGCTAAGGAAGACATTGATAATAATCTAGACCTTAATGAACTATACTCTTGTACAGGGAACAATAAAAAAGACTATAAACTCCAAAAGGAGATTAATGGGTCATGACCTAATAATTTCATATCTTTTAATTAGCAAACTATGTGTAACATATTGAACTCAATCAAAGTGTATTGAATTTAAATTATGTGCCATGAGTTAACTGTACTATCAGTTTGACTTTGGTTAGGAAGACCTAAATAGTATACTTTGAACACTTAATATTTACAGATTAGAAGCTCTACAGGAGTCTGGACTAATCTTTCAGAACCCTGCTGCACTCCTGGATGAGGCTCCTGTTTTCTTTTAACTAAAACGCACTTCAATACAATAGATGATATTAATCAAACAGTAGGGCTCCATAGTCTCTTCAACCCACACCTGTTTGTCATTTCTGTGTCTCACCCTGACCCATTTCCTCCTGTAGGAAAGTCAAAGCCTTGCCAAAATTCCATCATGACCATTGCTGAGTTCCTAATACTACGTAGTGCCACTATAAAACATAACTTTTTAATTAAAAATAATTTTAATAATCTTTTGTTGTTAAAACAAGTTTATTAGCACATCGTCCATATATGAAACACTCAATAGTTCTATCATATCAAGAAGCGTTGTAAAATCATCACCACATTAAATTTTAGAACATTTTCTTCTTCTTTATACTCATTGTTATTAGCTTTCCATTTTCCCCCAACTTCTCCTGGCATAACACAGGAAATCATGAATTCAGTGACTGTCTCTAAGATTTACCTCTGCTATATTTAATATACAGAAAACCTTATCAACCACCAGCCCCCCTGGGAAAAAAATCAATAAAAAACTAACAAAAATAATGAGTAAAATAGAGAAAGCATCAATGGGAAAAAAAGCAAACCCTTCCTAACTTCTTTTCTCACTCAGAATAAATGCCACATTCTTAAAAACACAAGGCAGCTTGAGAGAATAGATGTATGGTTTGTTATATGTAAGGGGCCCCAATAAAATGATTTATTTAATACTAATAAATTTAAAAAACAGAAGGCAGGGACAATCTGTCCTCTCTTATCTTAGATAAGGCTCACTGAGATACTCTCTTCTAGCCATAGTGGCTTTCCTCCTGCTCCTCCTCCTCCTCCTCCTTCTCTTCCTGTTCCACTTCTTCCCCCTCCTCCTCTTCTTTTTTTTTCTTTTCAACACCATTTTAGTGACAGCTAATACAGATACCATATTATTCCACAATTCAATCACATCAAGCAATATTGTACAATAACTACCACAACCAGTTTCAAAACATATTCTTCCTTCCTGGACTCCTGGATATCAGCTCCCCTTTACCCATCCCTCTTGCTGTACACCCACGATCATGAACTTACTTGTTGTCTCCCTGGTTCATCTAACCATCCTTAAAATGTTTCCAAAATAATGTTTTTAATGGGGAGGTGTACTAATCTGGGTAGACTAGAGAAACAAAATTCATAAACACTCAGATTTTATAAAAGATTTTTATAAGTGTGCATTAAGTGTACATTAAGCAACCCAACCCAGTCCAGTCCAAGCCTATAAATCTGACATTAGCCCATATGTGTGACATCAATCCACAAAGTCCTCCTCAATTTCACAAAACACAGGCAATGACACCAAATGCAGGAGGAAAGCCGAATCAGTGAGTGTGTAAGCATCTCAGCACTGGCAGGGGTCTCCACATGGCTGCTCCAGCATCCAGGGCTGCTTCAGGGTAGGTCCATGTGGCTTCTCCTCAGGGATGTCTCGCAGGAAGTGAACCTTGTCAGCTGAAGCAGGGAACTGGCTAAGGCAGCCGCACACTGGTCCAACCATTTGAGAACAAGAGATAAGACTGGGGAGGCTTGCCAAGCCATTTATCTCATTGCCGTTCAATTAATTCCCTATGAGTTCATTGGCCAGGTTGGCATAATAAACCTTAACTATCACAGGAGGTTATTATTATCCTGGCATGTATTATAACTACCGTATTATTTATATGCTGCATAAGGACTATCCAGGCAATCTATTATAGAAAGATTCAATGTAACATTTATACACTGATTTGTTCACAATAATTTGCTTACTGTTTGGTTGGCCTGAAACGTTTTTATTTTAATTTAACGATATAAAATCTAGTCTATGACATCCTAGAGTTATGACAGAATCCTTAATCTTTGGAGATATACATTCACATGTTTTTTTATGGATTTTCTTTCAGGAAAACCAAAACCAAAACCTTCCATTTGTAAAGCAAAACATTCTCTTTAGCATTCTATTATCTTCAACATGTATTATTTAGCCATCATGACCATATATTATGATCAACTGATACTTATAATGACTTTAAGTCCTCCTTTTGGAACTTGATGTTTAGATTTTAAAATATGTGCAATCACTCCATATATTACTATTAAAATATGAATTTATTTATCTGTATCAAGAAAAGTACTTCATCTATTTTGTAAGTAAATATTAAATTTGAGCAGTCATTTCATCCTTATGTTGCAGCATATGTTATCAAATTCTCTTTTCAAGGGACTTTTAATAGAAACAGTACAAGGGGAAAATATGGCAGCTAATATATATTCGATATATTCTTCTTATAATTATTCAATAGAATAGTACAAAAACAATCCCCTTTTATTTTTTGATTAAATTAAATGGATTACAGAAAAGTTAAAATAATATTTAAAAGAAGTGAAAATAACTACCTGCTGAAATTGGTATTGAAAACGTCTACCTAATTTGATAAAAAGGAACAAACAACTCTCAAGGAAATAATTGACATAATAGCTGTTACAATTATCTGAAACATTTCAACAATCATGAAGGTGACTCAGGACTTGGCAATGTATCCTTCTGTTGCACAAAATTTCAATAGTCATAACTGACTTGGCAACAACTAACAACAACACCAAAGTATTTATAAGAGTAAAATATACCATTGGAAATGGTGTTTGCAGAATCTTAAAATACATGCACTATGAATGCCCTGCTTGCCATGGCTTTATACGGGAACTGAAAGAGCAGAAGTAATTTTTAACCTTTTTAAAATTTATGAGACAACTAAAATGATATATTGCTGAGGGTATTTTTATATTTAATGCACATATTTCATGTAGACATAAACACTATAGGTTAATATGACAAATTCTACGTTTACAATAGGAATGGGATTACAAGTGTTTGCGTGTGTGTGTGTATATATGTGTGTTTGGTAGTAGGGAAAATAACCACTCTAAATTAATAGGGAAAACTTATGCAATAAATTGCGCTAAAATAGTTGCTTTGTATCCGGGGTAAAGGAAAATCAAATTGAAAAATCAATTTACCTGAACGTCCTAAAGCCACGTAAAAATAAAAGACATGGAGCAACAAAAATAATTATAAAATTACAGAAAATAAATATTATAATCAAATTTATAAAATAGGAGTTACCTCAGATATGAAACCATTAATATTTGGCAATAAAATGCAATTATTGGTACATTACTAAATACAAAATATTAAGCCTGGATTTAAAAAGAACATAAACTTAAAAAATTAATAGAATACCAAATATCAAAAGGTTAATTTATCTAACAGACAACATATTTTACAAATTCATATGTGAACAAATAAAGTGCTAGTTGTGTCTATCCATTTAGAACCATCCACTGTAGGAATGATTTTTTAAAGGCAAGATATACTAGATACATTAGATTTTAAATATTTGACAACAAGTGGCATGGTACAGTGATAATTGAGAGAAGAAAAACAAAGAAACCTTATAATCAACCTGGCTTTCTGCCTGAATGCACTTTTTAGATCATTTTATAGGGAGGTTGATTATCCACAGAACACATCCATTTCACTGAGTTAAGGAGATGAGAAAATAATTTTAAAAGACCAAGATAGTCATAACATATGGGGCATAAGACTAGATAAAAGGAAGCTGCATGGATAAAATGAGCTCCAAAAATCAAGTAGAAATCAGAACAGAGATTGTGTGTGTGTGTGTGTGTGTGTGTGTGTGTGTGTGTTTCATTACTGTGACAACTCAAATGCCTGGCAGTGGATAATTGCATTGCTGTAGGGAAATATTTTCTAAAGTATACACAGATTTCAGATTCTCAAGCTGCAACCAGTCATTGAATAAATTTATATTAAAGACCAAGGGTACTCAGTAAAGATAGCATAATGGTCATTTAATATTTCCATCTAAACTCTTAAACAAATACTGTCATTGTGTCTTAATAAACCATGAAAACAAATCTCAATAAATAAAGATGAAAATATATGTATCATTAATAAGTCTAATAAAAAATAAGTCTAACACTAAAAAGAACAGCAAACAAAAACCTTGTTGTCAAGTTGATTCACAGACAGGTAATTGTTGTTGTTATATATTATGTAATACATATTTTAATCAAATTTATAAAATAAGAGTTACCTCAGATATGAAACCATTAATATCTGGCAAAACAGACTTGAATGATATGAAACCATTAATATTTGACAAAACCCTTGAGTCTGTTTTTTTTTTCTCTCATAGCAATGCTATATGCAACAGAACAAAATTCTTCTAGGTCTTGTATCATCCCCACAGTTGTTATGTTTGAGATTACTGTGGCAGCCAGTGTGTCAATCTATCTCTTTGAGGATCTTCTCTCTCTCTCTCTCTCTCTCTCTCTCTCTCTCTCTCTCTCTCTCTCTCTCTATATATATATATATATATATATATATATATATACCTAAAATCACCTTCAAGCCTAACAATAGCCAAGTTAGCTCATTAGCCAAGCTTTTTTGCCCTAGGCACTAAGTTCTCGTACAGAAATATGTTTATACCACCAGTTTTCCCAAAAGTGGAGTACACTGATCACTTTTGAGGAATGAACCACTGGAAAACTTGAAATATCAACAGAGTATTGTCTTACATAGTGCCAGAAGATGAGATTCTCCGATTACCAGGGACTGAAATACTTCTAGGGAAGAGCTGTTTTTCTCAATGTAAAGACATAGGTGGACTGAATGTTTCAGGGCCTTCATTTTCTGATGGGGCGTGACTCAAAATGAGAAGAAACAGTTGTTACATCCATCAATAATCAGAACATGTAATGTACAAGTATGAATATAGAAAACTGGAAGTCATCAAAAATGAAATTGCGTGCACTAACTTGATATCCTAGGAAAGAATGATCTGACATTGACTGGTATTGCCCATTTTGAATTGAACAATTATGGTTTTCTATGCCAAGAATGAAAAATTCAAAAGGAGTGATGTCACATAATTTTTTTAATCCTTTGATAGGCTATCTCTAAACCTACAAAGAGGTCCAGTTAATAAAATTATTGTTAAATTACTCACTAACCACAAAAGGCAGTAATGAATAATGAAGAATTGTACCAATGTTTTTTTCTGTCTGCAATTGATCAATCATCTAATCACAGTGTATTATCAGTGAACAAATATTAATTAATAAGGAACAAGTAATTAACCAATTCATAATTATGAATGATTAATAAGTGATTGAAATAGGACACTTGAAAACAAAGAGACAGGATCAGTAATTGGCAAATATGGTCCCGTGAATAAAACCAAAGCTGGAAATTTAATGATTGAGTTTTTTTGAAGACTTACTCATTAGTAATACCTTTTTCAGCAACAGAAGCAACATGGACCTCAACAGAAGGAATGCAAAGCAACTAAATGGACTAGTTCTGTGTCCAAAGATAATAGTGAAGTTTGATATTATTATTCACACAAGGCTAGGATTATGGAAGAGAAAGAAGTTGCTCATATTCAAATTCAGGTTGAAGTTGAAGAATATAAAAACAAATTAACAGGAGTCAAAATATGATCTTGATATTGACTATATTTTACCTGAAATATAGATTAACTTTTTTTTTATTATCTTAAAATTGGATTTGACACATTGAACACTAATGACAAGATGAGAAAAGTTGTAAGATGACATCTACTACATCTTACATGAAGAAGTAAAAAGGTTATTAAAACAACAGGAAATAAAGAAAAGTGTAATTCAGGTGAGAGAAGAGATGCTGAAACTTACTATTCTATGTAAATTATCTAAATTAAGAGGAAGAAATGAAATAAAAGAGATTAACAGATATTTATAAAAGGTAGCTTGAAAAGCAAAAGTGAAATATTATAGTGAAATGTGCAAATACATTGGGTTATAAAGCCAAAAATTGAGAAATGCAGTCAGCATTTATCAAACTGGAAAAGCTAGAGAAAACGTCAAGCCTCAAGTTGCAATAAGGAAAGTTTCTATGGATAAGATATTGAATGACACAGGAAGCATTAAATGAAGATTGATTGAGCATCCAAAGAGGCCCTATACCAGAAATAATTACCCAATTTTCAACTATTTGAAAAGGTAGCATATGATCAAGAACTAATGGTACTTAGGTTAATGTATTTAAGACATAAATAAAAAACCAGGCTCCAGGAATTTAGGGGATACCAATTGAAATGTTTCAGCCAACTGATAAAGCCCTAGAAGCACTCACCCATCTATGGTAAGAAAGTTGGTTAAGCAACCTGAAGAGATCCATATTGTGCACATTCTAAAGAAAGGTGACTCAACAGAGAGTAGAAACTATTGAACAATATTTTCAATATTACATTCAAATACATTTTTTCAAATAAAATTTTTGTGAAGATGATTCAAAAGCAGTTGGAGTACATCAAAGGGAACTGCCAGAAATTCAAGCAGGATTCAGAAGAAAATGGGAATAAAGAGTATTCTTATTGATATAAAATGGATCTTGATTGAACACAGAGAATACTACAAATATATTAACTTGTGCTTTGTTATTCTTAAAAAAGGATCTGCATGTGTAGATCAAAGGAAACTATTGAAAACTGAAAACTTCAGAGCACACAATTGTGCTCATGCAGACATTATATATAGAACAAAAGGCAGTGATTTTAATTGAATAAATGATACTGAATGGTTTAAAATAAAAAGGGTGTACAACAGGATTGTGTCTTTTCAACATAATTTTTCAATCTGCATGCTGTGCATATAATATGAGAAACCAAACTACATGAAGAATAACATCACATTAGAATTGTGGGAAGTTGTATAAACAATTTATGATATGCAAATAACAACTTTGCTTGTTTAAAGCAAAGAGGACTTGAGGGACTTCCTGATAAAGACTAAAAACTGCAACTTTCAGGAAGAATTACAACTCAATGTAAAGAAAACAAAGGTACTGTCACCTAAACCAATAGAGAAATACATGTAAATGGGGCGGGGAATGGAGACACTGAATTTGTCAAGGATTTCTTTTCATTTGGATCCAAAATCAACATTTATAGAAACACAGATTTAAAAAAAAGAATGATCAATAGATGTATTGCACTGGACAAAACTGATGCAAAAGATCAACATTGACAAGGAAAGGTTACTGCAAAAGATAAAGTCCCTTCAGGAAATGAATTGGCACAGTGGTTGTAACGATGGGGTCAAACATAAAAGCAATTATGAAGATGGTTCAGAAATGTTGCTTTCTCCTACAAGTAGAACCACCTGGCGGGCTGCTGCCAGCAGAGAAAGGCAAAGAATGGAATAAAGAGCTAGTAGTTAGCAAGGTAGCAGTACACGTGGGAGCTAACACATTAATTTAGAGATTGAGTCCTAACGAAAAACAATTTTACTGACTTGATGTGGTTTAGAAAAATAAATATCCATCCAGCAAAATGAAACAAAACAAAATGCAATCTAAAAAAAAGAAAAAGAAGAAACCCAAACCCACTGCCATTGAATCAGTAGTGTCCTATGAAGACTGTTGAATTCAGGAACCTGTGTTCTTACAACATACAAAGTAAACTAATAGAGATCAAACAAACTGTACAATGGCCATTCATTTTCCGATGATTCTCAAGTAAAGTTCTATCAGCAGAAATAATAAGGGAGCAGAAGGATTCAGGCCAGTGTGTAGTAGCGCGTAGCATGCCAGAATCCCAGCTGGTGTTTCCCAATTTCCTCTGAGCTTGGTATTAACTTATGAGGATCCACAAAAGATTGACAATAAAACTTGAAGTGCTATCAATGCAAGCAAGCAGAATATGGATTTGAGTGTTTGTTTTCTGTTTTGAGTTGTTTTACTGTAAATAATTCCTAAGAAATCATGGAGTTGCTGCACCCACAGAAACATGGCAGGTTGTATGCCCAGATGCTTTGGAAAGGGATCAGGTAGCAGACACCAAAGAACAAAAACCATCATTGTGTGACCACCTTCCCCACACAAACGCTGAAGATGAATGTGTGCATAAGTAAGTGTGGTGAAGAAGGCTGATGGTGCCCAGCTATCGAGACCTATAGCGTCTGGGGACTTAAAGGCTTGAAAGTAAACAAGCGGCCATCTAGCCCAAAAGCAACAAAGCCCACATGGAAGCAGCACACCAACATGTGTGATCATGAAGGGCCAAAGGGACCAGGCTTCAAACACCAAAGGCGGGGGCGGGGAAATCATATCATCGTGAATGAGGGTGGCGCGTAATGGGGATCCAATGCCCATCTGTAGATAAGTGGACATACCTTGCAGAGGGGTAGTGGGGAGGAGATGAGTCACTTAGGGTTCAGTATAGCAATAATGAAACCTATAACCTTCCTCTAGTTCTTAAACGCTTCGTCCCCCCAACTACCATGACCACAATTCTACCTTGCAAACCTGGTTAGACTAGAGAATGCACAGCGGTACAGATGGGAACTGGAAACGCAGGGAATCTAGGACAGATGAAACCCTCAGGACCAGAGATGACAGTGGCAATACTGGGAGGGGGGGGCGGGGGTAGAAAGGTGGAATTGATCACAAGGAAGGAAAATGAGCTGATTCTGGGAACCCAAGAGGAAAGCGGATTTTGAGAATGATGAGGGCAACAAATGTATATGTGTGCTTTACACAATTGACCTATGTATTGTGATGAATTGTATGAGCCCCAACAAAATGATAAAAAAATATATATTGCATCTCTAAAGTCCTACTTCTGATATCTGAAGTAGCAAAGAAGAAAATAACATACTTTACAAGGAGGTAAAGTAAAGTTTACTGAGGAACAATACAGCTCAAACTGAGCAATACCAGTGAAAAATATAAAGTAAGCTACTGTTTAAGTGGAAATGGGAACTGTATTAATACAAAACAAAGGAAAAGCCAACTGCTTATAGATAGATCATCTTTAGTTTGAAGTATTCTATAATAAAAAAATTCAGCCACTTGGTCTGAAGGGAATCAGTTATCACCTAGCAAAATATCAACAGCCATTGTGTTCATGAGTGAATACAATCTTTAATATGATTTTTTTTTTCTGGGACCAAATCCATCTTGACATCTATTTCCTTGAGCAAATGGTTTACATCCTGACCTTTTGCTCCCTGGAAAAACATGTCTGGCATACATGCTTTCAGTATGAATCATTTCCATTTACACCATCCAAACTTAGCCTTTGACTTTAGTGTTGAAACAAGTTATGGCAGTACTTACATTGGATACTTAACAGAGAGCACCAGTTCGCTTCCCAGGCAACAAGGTTATCACACAACGATTTTATGTCAAAAATGACATGAACCTATTTCAAAGAGTCTGGAAGGTGAAGAGCTCTCTAGAAAAGTCCATGAATCTTTTAAAAGATTTACTTTTGTGACACAGGATAATATCTCAGTATTACTATCAGATAACTGAAATGAGACAGCACAGATAAGTTCAAAAGTTACTAATAACTTGCATTTTATGGATATTCAGAGAAGATAAATGAGGATCATTCTTCTTTGTACTTGGTATTTGGTTTTCCTGCATAAAATTCACTTTGTAATAAATGATTTGTTAATTATTAAGAAATGCTTTACCTGATTTGTATTGGTATTTTAACATGATGGACTAGAGATATTTTTCTCATATAAATGCATTATTATACTCAGTGGGAAAAGTTTAAAAGTTCCTCCCTTAAGATTACTAGCAAGATAAGGATATCCTCTTTTCCAACTGCTATTTAAACATTGTACTGGAAATCCTAGTCAGAAAAAAAAAAGCAAAAAAAAATTAAAATATGAAATTTAGAAAAGGATGCAGTTATCTCTAGTCAAGATAAGATAATCCTACACATAAAAACCCACCAAAAAATACAGAGGGGAAAGCCTCTAGGCATTATGCAAATTGCATTTTATATGTCAGCAATAAAAAGTTTTAAAAGTAAGAAAACAATTCCATTTGAAAAGTATCTAAAATAATAAAATACCTAAAATGAATCAAGAAACAAAAGTTGAAAACTAAAGCCAAACCTTAATATTTATTTTTTAAAAGGTGGAGGGGTTTCTGACTAGAGGTCTAATTCTTAAAAATGGATTAATCTGGGAGACGGGCAGCAGAGGGGTGGGTGAAGGGAGACGCCGGACAGTGTAATATAAGATACAATAATAATTTATAAATTATCAAGGGTGCATGG
>NW_022103903.1:5724732-5785276 GCF_000313985.2 Echinops telfairi
AGGGCAATAAATGTATAGATGTGCTTTACACAATTGAGCTATGTATTGTGATGAATTGTATGAGCCCCAATAAATTGATTTAAAAAAAAGAGAGAGGAAAAAAAGAAAAAGAAGCGAAGAATGGCCAGTTCGCTTCAGAGCTAACCAGGTGGCCAGCTAAGGTTTCGGTTGAGATGGCATCTCAGCCCAACTTCTTTCACTTTCTCCATTCTGGCTCCTATGCCTCTCCTTCCAGAAAAGTGGATAACAATAGCTTTTTCTAATAAATTGTATCCATGCTAAAATAAATAAATAAATAAATGCATTAAATGTGATTTATTTCTACTTTGCAGGAGACAAGAATATTTCTCTGGGAAAATATCAAGGTAATAAATAATTAAACAAATAATTAAAAATATATATTGCCACAATATGAGAAATACTGTCTCAGAACAAAGACAAACAGGAAAAAACACTTGAAAAGTAAATATAATGTGTATTAAAGCTGACAGTAAGACTGAATAATAATTTTTAACTTGATTTAATATTCACTTTTAATAGAGATGGTTACATTATTGTACCAATTTACTATGAGTATTTTAATTGTTTATAATTAAGAAAACTAAAAATTTTAAAAAATATGTAAAGAAAATTCATACCAAAGACTAACCCAATATTAATGAAAATAAGTGCAATATTAATGAAAATAAGGGAGGAGAAATCGTTTTCTCTTTATGTTGCTTTCCAATTACGTAATTTCCCAAAAGATCTCAAGTAAGATGTGAACATCAATTTTCTCAACTTGTTTAAAATCCATGAACTTATATTATTCTTATATTTTATTGAATGTTTCTTAAGAGATGAATTGTTTTATTTAAAAGTGCAGAATTTATTTTTTTCTGTAATATAAGGAAAATCTTAAATAGCAATTGGAGAAATTTAGGACTGTGTAATCCAGATCTTATTCTTGATGAAAGTTTTACTCAGTACTGTCCATTCTGCACAACAAAATGAGGAATTTTCCTAAAGCATTATTTGAAGGTCTCACCCTCATGCTGTTGTAATATCTTGAAAGAAATCAGTACATAAATCTTAATAAACCTAGTCGTCATATTTTGAGTCGGTGTATAAATTGCCAAAAAGAATCTTACTTTCAAATTATTTCTACTAATTATTAGATGGTTAGCTCAATTTTATCCTATGTAGAATAGGAAAAATAACAATGTGTTTAATAGGATAGTAGACAAAATTTTAAAATATATATAAAAATTGATGAGAACTGCACCCGGTTTAAAAACATTAAAACATGTTACCTTTTAGTAGTAGAACTAGATAGTAGAATTATATATTATCTATTAGTAATAGAATTATAATTCTATATACATGTTTGCTTTTATACATGGGTTATAATTCCCAGCCTTTCATAACTACTTATTGTATCAGATCAACTAAACTGCCACTTTTGTGTAATACGTTAATCATTCAACAATTTTTAAATTTCACACTGTGTAGTGTATCAGTTTTCATAATCCTTTGAAATGAATTTATAAGGTAATAGAACTTATAAATAAAAGTTAAGTAAAATAGAAGAGATCCATTACAAATGCAAGAAAGGCTATGGGATATAATAAAATAATATGTAGATCTGACTGTATGATGTCTTTAACTTGATATTTAGTGGCTAAATGAATAGAGGATTTCAAATTTCTTAGAATTTTTCCTAGAAACACAGATGGTCATGCTAGAAATAGGAAATAATTGTGAAAAAGTCCAATAATAGTTAATATGGATTGAATGTTATGATTAAGTAAAACTGCATCCGAAGAGATACTTAATTAGTCCATATATTGGCTAATATATAGTTAGTTATTGGTTATTGATTTTAATTTGGTTATTACTATTTAGCTATGGGAATCTAATCATTAAAACATGGGTATACTGTTCATATAACGTGTTTATAAAGACTTTCTGTAACTTAAAGAAATTCTATAAATGTTTTGCACAACATGTTATCTTGTCATAAATTATATGAAAAAAACACCACCACCGCTTTCATAATCTGTAAGGAAATGAGTAGCGGTGGAGAAATGGTTGGGTAATTGTTGATAGTGTAGAAAATAACACTAATAAAGGGGCCAGATTAAGCATGGAATTTTTATTTTAATCTTACAAATGGTATAATTTCACATTTAATTCTGAAAAGTCACAATTATTTAGGACACAGAGTAGAAAATTAAATTTACATTTATGGTGAGTGACTTATGTAATACTATTCTTCTAGCCATCATCTGTGTAATTCCCACCAAATGACTTAATGAGACCCCAAAGATCGAATGTATCTATGTCTTTCTCTGATGGGTTTAGGGAAGAGAAGATGGGGAAAGACGCTGATAATTTTATGATTCTGTTGTGAGTGATTTTTAACAGGGCTAATTGTGATTGTAAAACCTTAGAACACTGCCATAGGGATTGTTCAAAGTTGCTGTCATGCATTGGATAAAATGAGGTATCTCAGAGGCAGGCAAGGGGAGGATCTTCCACCAAGAAGAAATAGCATGGAGTGGAACAAGGGCTTTACACCCTGAGATCCCTGCACGTTGAACTTGGTTGATCCAGGGAGAGACATCTGTGACTCCAGAGAAGTGGTAGAAGAGTGGTGAGAATAGCAGCAGCAGACCCAAGAACCAGAGTAGCAGACCATACAGAGGGCTTCCTGGCCCACAGAGCGAACAAAGCTGAGTGTCTTTAGGTAGGAGTTGAGTGCTCATGGAGTTAAGTATCTCCAGGCACTTCATCGGAGAAGTTAAGCTGCCCTGACCCATGGAGCTAGATGAACATTTTCAACTGAGGCTTATGGAAGAGTTTGATGCCCTTTGGGTATTTATAAGCAGTGCCCCAAAGCGTTTGTAATATTCCCACACAGGGCAGAAGCCAAAAGATTTAAGAATGGAATGACTAAGGGCCAGAGAGAGGTCTGCCTTCAGGCTTTGCTTAGAAGAGACTATCCTGAACAAAAAACTCTCTGATCCTGAATTTCAAACTATTTTATGCTTTTGGCTTTTGTTTTGAACTTCCCTAATAAAGCTAATAAACATGAGCATTGTCTGAGTCCTGTGTGGCCATTGCAATAAATTAATGAATCCAGCCAAGAAACAACGTGCACTAGGAAGAACAATTGGTGTCAGAAATGGTATATGGAAACACGTTGGATAGGAATTGGATCGGGCGAATGTAACTTTGATTTTCTCTTCCCCTTGTGAAGTCACAAGAGGTCAAATTCCCTCCTGCCTCACACACACAACATCTTTACAGCATGTAAGAACGATCAGTCCGTGAAAGCTATTTTCCAAATAATCGTCAACCGTCAGTGTTCAAATCTTTTAGTTGTCCCTTCTCCTCATTCTATTCTGCTTAATTTCTTGGAGCGAACTAATATGGAAGAAATCATGATATGAGGTTTCTACGGTTACGTTTAAAACATTGTTCTATCATAATCTTCACTTTGGGGGAAAGCAGGTGCTAGGTGAAAAGAAAACCCAGCAATCCCAATAGAGAGCACATATAGCAGGGATTATCATTGTCAATAATCAATGAGTAACTGAGGCAAGCTGTCAATTATCGTATTTGAGAACCATATTGTGAGGGCATATTACAACTTTAGTCTTACCTACAGATAGCTGCATTGTTGGCTGAAAAAATCAAATGCAATTTTTTGAGCCACCCTGAGCCAATACAATACTGAGTCAACTACTCTTAAATCTCTGGATAAAAGATTATGTGGGTATTATTTTGTTTTAAGATGCATAAAATTGGAGTACTTTGTAACACAGCAGTGGTTAACTAATAGAACATTCAAAGAATATTTACCAATCTGTCTTCCCTCAGCTACCAGAGAAATGATCATTATATTTAAATTAATTGCCTCTTCCAGTTGTAAGAATCCAACGGCTCATAGATGTTTTGCTTGTCAGAATGATTTGTAACTATTTATTTAAATATACCCACTCCTCACTAATCAATATGATTAGATTTTAAAGACTTGGTTGAAATGAAGGATAAACACATCAAATCACAAATGTAGCATGATTACAACATCACATAACTGCCAAGCCATTGAGAAATAGAGCCCCATCAAGGTGACGCATGACCGTAACCATCACAGCCAGTGTTACTCTTACCCCCATTTTCATTTCTAACAGAGAAATATCTTTAATGAACAAATAGTTGAACAGCATATTTTTTCCCTGGTGTCGCACACAGAAATGTGGAATGTGGAATAACAAGGTAGTTGTTAAGTGAGGAGTGCAAGTTATATAAATGAGTACCTAAATTTATTCACATCACTAAATGAGGATGGCAGTAGTGGGTATTTGTACATGTAAAAGAATATTTAATCATGAAATAAAGCACATAATCAAAAAATTTATGTTTCTAACAATAAGAAAATATAAATATCGGATAATATATTCTCATAGAACATTTTGAACATTCTGTTTGTATATAAAATTTACAGTTTAATTTAGCTTCATAATTGTTATTTTATTTTTCTAAGAAATCTAGTATCCATAATTTTGTTTGTTTGTATTTCTTGGAGGGAAAAGCAATTATCATTAGTTTCTTGTTTTGCATATAAAACAAGAACTCTATATATTGCAATGACATCGCAATTAGATAGCAAAGGCTAAATTGCTCCATTTAATTCTTTACTTCCCAGCAAATGTCATCAAATTACAAACGCCACACGGCTGTTAGCCTGAGAAGATTGTGGAAATAAGTACATGATGCACAAGAGTGACAAGGTCCCACACGCAAGGGAGACGGAGAGTCTGGCGGTGTGCGGAGGGAGCGGCTAAGAGACAAGCAAGATCAAACGTGTCATATTCATACTAATCATCTGATGACGTTTCAATTTATATATATACTAATCTTTATTAGACTGAGGACGTTTCAAAATAATAGGATTTTTGTGAAGGTGACTGTATATTAATGACCAATTTTAAAATTAAAAGAAGCAACAAAGCCCACATGGAAGCAGCACACCAACATGTGTGATCATGAAGGGCCAAAGGGACCAGGCTTTAAACACCAAAGGCGGAGAGAAAAGTCATATCCTTGTCAATGAGGGTGGCGCGCGATGGAGACCCAATGCCCATCTCTAGACAACTGGACATACCTTGCAGAGGGGTAGTGGGGAGATGAGTCACTTAGGGTACAGTATAGCAATAATGAAACCCACAACCTTCCTCTAGTTCTTAAACGCTTCCTCCCCCCAACTACCAGGACCCCAATTTTGCCTTGCAGACCTGGTTAGACCAGATGATGCACAGAGGTACAGATGGGAATTGGAAACGCAGGGAATCTAGGACAGATGAACCTCTCAGGACCAGGGGTGACAGTGGCGATACCAGGAGGGAAAGGGGATGTAGTAAGGGGGAATGGATCACAGGGAGCCACATATAACCTCCTCTCTGGGGGACGGGCAGCAGCTGGGTGGGTGAATGGAGACGCTGGACAGTGTAATATAAGATACAATAATAATTTATAAATTATTAAGGGTACATGGGGGAAAGGGGAGGAGGAAGGGAAGGGGAGGGGGGAAAAAAAAAAAAGGAAAATGAGCGGATTCCGGGAACCCAAGAGGCAAGCGAATTTTGGGAATAATAAGGGCAACAAATGTATAGATGTGCTTTACACAATTGATCTATGTATTGTGATGAATTGTATGAGCCCCAATAAATTGATTTAAACAATTTTTTAAAAATTAATGAAAAAAAAAAGATTTATATTTTTCATTATGGCTAAGAAGTTCTTGCTTGACTATACTAATAGATGTTTTCCATAGATGTAAAAACCTACCTTTTATTTCTAAGATACTTATAAATTTATCTACTGAAACAATTTCAACAATTACAATGATAACCTCAATGGCATGGTTACAGTATTCCTTGTCATTTTCATTTTCACTCCAATATGTGTTCTATGCTTCATCCTAAAATTCACACACACACACACACACACACACACACACACACACACATATATTTGTCTTTTGTACACATAATAAAACTACATAATATATTTCCAAATATGTGATGGTCATATACTATGCTATAGAGCCAATGTTAAGAAATATCAAAAGATTAAAATCATTCAGATTGAAATTGATCATTATTAAAATAGAATAAAAATCAGAAACAGATAAACAGAAAAACAAAATCCCTAAATATCTTAGAAAAGAAAAAGTCAAATGCTTCTAAAATATTTATTAAATTAATGTGTTACAAAATTTGTAGAACACAGCTCACCAGCGTGTGGTAGGAAACTAAGCCTTTTAAATGCACAGGTCTTCTCCTGTCCCTGTCTTATTTTCTATTTTGCGTACCACTAAAAGGAAAAGAAAGTATCCTTAAATTTTAATCTTAATAAGATAAACTGACATTTTTCTAGAAAAACTGAGTATGAATAAACAAAGAAAAATAATAACATGTACCAATATCAATAACCAAAATAAAAGAAAAATAAAAGAGCCTATGGTCAACAAAGTCATAAGATAATATGAAGAAGTTAATATTAATGTATTGATCACCTCTGATAAAGCTGAAGGACTCTTTGAAAAACGCACTTAGTAAAACAGACACCCCCATAAGCACCCTGGGAAGTCTATTTAAAAATTGAATAACCTCCTAAATATTTCTCAAGCCCAGATGACTTCTGTCGTGAAATCTATAACACATTCATGGGAAAAAGCAATATTACTTATCTTGCACATATCTTTAAATGATAGAAAATTTCAAACACAACATACCCATTTTTTAATGGGGTCAGCTTAATAGATCTTTATAATAATATGAAAAGAAAAAAACCCTACAATCCAGTATACATCCTCAGCGACATAGATTGACGCAATGATTGCAACAATGGACTCAAGCATGGTGTGTTAGTCCGGGTAGACTAGAGAAACAAATCCATAGAGTCTTATATAAAGGGTAACTGTACATTAAGAAAGCATCCCAACACAGTCCAGTCTAAGCCCATTAATCCAATATTAGCCCATATGTCCAATACCAATCTATAAAGTCCTCTTCAGATGCACGGAACACATGCACTGACTCTGAATGCAGGACGATCACAGGCCAGTGGGTAGAAAGTCTTTGGGTCCAGTGGCGTTGTAAGCTTCTCAGCGCTGGCAGGAGTCTCTATGTGGCTTCTCCAGCTTCAGAGTTCCGGTTGTATCAGAGTAGGTCCCTGTGGTTTCTCCAGCTCAGGGCACTAGGGTGGTTCCATGTGTCTTGTCAGTAGAGCATCATCTCAGGGAGGCAATCTCAGCCAAGAGAGAGATAGTGTCTCCCACCTCCAAGAAGGAATACAGGATTTCCCAGAATTCTCAGGAGAAGGCCATGCACACACAGAGGCCTCATTGGTTATGAGCCAATTGACGGAGTAAACTCTACCCCTTCACTCATAATCCTCTCACACTGACACCAACTTCTCTAACTACTACCCATAGGAACAATTGTGAGGATGGCACAAGACAGGGTAGTCTTTAATTCTGTTGTGCCTAGGGTCCCTATGGGCTCAAGTAGACTTGCTGCCACCTAACAAAAACAACATCATATATCCTGAACACAGCACTCTTAGCATTTTAGTAAATTGAATATACATTTTATAAAATAAATTACACTTCATGACACGCCTATTAAAATACAAAGTTTTGTATATTTTAAATAAATTTTGCATATACTACATACAGAGAATACAGGTTATGAAAAATGATAAAATTTATTTATAAGCTAAAACGAATAAATAAATATGTATACATGATGTGAAAATAGCTTGAATAAAAGAAGAAACTTTCAATAACACTGGCTTGGAGCAACTGTTTATATTTGTTTGTTTAGTAGGTGCCACCATCTTCACAATTGTGCCTAAAATGAGCCCATTGTTGCAGCCACCGTGTCAATACGTTTTGTTGAGAGCTTTCCTCTTTTTTGCTCCCCTTCACGTGACCAAGCATGGCGTCCTTCTCTAGGGATTGGTATCTCCTGACAACATGTCCAAAATACATGAGGCAAAGTCTTCCCACCCTTGTATCTATGTCGCATGCTGGCTATACTTCTTCCAAGACAGAGCTGTTGATTCTTTTGGTAATCTGCATTGCTTTCAAGATTCTTCACCAGAACTATACTTAGATTGTATAACATGTATAGATTCTATTTTGGCCTTCATTATTCAAGCTCAATTTACACATGCATATTAGGCAATTGAAAATATCATGGCTTGGGTCAGGTGTACCAAAGTCTCTGTTTTTCAACAATCTATAGTCATTGGTGGTCACCCCCTTGAATTTGTGTTATGTTTTTTCTGCTTTGCGGCATATGAAATTTATGATTGATAAACCTTTAGGGACAGCAAGTAGATTAAAGGTTTCTTAGGGGGGGGGCGGTTTACAATGGTCGTGGGGGTGGAGTACATGGTTGCTGATGTCAAGGAGTTCCGGGAGGAAAATAATGTTTTGAGACTGGTTGTGGTAGCAATCGTGCCATACTGCTGGATGTGATTGACCTGTGGAATGATATAATTTCTGTATTAACTCTCAATCAAATGGTTTTGAAATTAAAAAATAAAAACAGTTCCGATGCAGTATGTTTATCCAATGCCATGCATCATTTGAACTCTTGACTGTTGCTTTCATGAGCATTGATTGTGGATTCAAGTACAATAGAATCCTAAGAGTTTTAATCTTTTATCTGTTTAACATGACGTTACCTAGTAGTCCTGTTGTGGAATTTTGGTTTTCCTTACATTGATTCATTCTTCATAGTCTGCTCTTAGTCTTGAAGCCTTGCTGAACCCTGTGTGTGACTTTACTGGCATTTTTCATAGCAGTGCATAGCTTCCAGCATCACAGCAACACAAACCACCACATTACAACAAACTGATAGACAATTTATATTAGGAAAAAAATCCTCTTTGCAATACATTGCTCCATTCATATAGTAATATGAGGTGGAGCTCATATCTTAACAATTTCTAGAAGTCACTTTGAATATCTTCATTATCTTTGGTGTAGACAGAATTATTTTAGATATTAGATATTATATGTTATAAAAGAAGACAAGTAACACTGACTATATTAAAATGAAAATTTAAAAACTCAAATTTTATGTTCATCTAAAGGAAATCACTTCATATAACTGACAAAATATTCATAGTCACAATATTACAGTTCTTATAAAAAATGCAATCACACAAAATGAACTCACTGCCATAGAGTCAATCCTATGTCATTGCAATACTAAATAAGATTTCTGAGACTGTAATCTTTAGCAGAGTGGACAGCCTCATCTTTGTCCCACAGAGAAGACTGTGGCTTGGAACTGCCAGTTAGCACTTCAATCCTTGCCTGACGCTGCCACCAATAGAAACCCAACTCACTGTCATAGTCAGTTCTGATTCCTAGGTACCCTATAAGAGAGGGTAGAACTGCCCCTGGGGTTTCCAAGACTGCAACTCTTTCTAGGAGTAGACAGTCTCCTGTTTGTCCTGAGGAGCAGCTGGTGGATTCAAACTCCTGAGCATGTGGTTATCAAGCCAAAGCATAGCCCACTACACCACCAGTGCTCCGGGACTCCAGTCATTCTTTCAATTAACAAAACAAAACAAGCAAAACATAGTAACAACAACAACAAACGAAAAAGCCAAAATTACTAGAACAGTTATTTTTAAAGAAAAACTAAACTGTCATTAAGTATACAAAAATTACTCAACAATACTCCAAATCAAACTCAAATGGGTTATAAGAACACATTTGCTAGCAGTGATAAAAGAGACAGAAGTACATCATTATAATCATTATAATTTCAGCAATGGGTCCTGGGATTCTAGTTGTTGTTTATACTGCCTTTCCCACTATTCCATTGCTGTTTGTGTGTATGACATAGGTCCTTAAGACTCATGGCTTTGCCGTGTAACAGAGGCGTTATTTATGCTATTCCATGTCCTAGAGTTGGCCTGACTCACAACAGCCCTATGTACAACAGGAAGAGGCACTTAGTGGCCTTGCATCACCCTCACAACAGTTCTTATGTGTGAGCCCAAGGTTGGAGACACTGTGTCAATCCATCTTGAGTCTTCCCCGTTTTCACTGCTCCCTTCTGTATCCAGGAGCCCTGGTGATTTGGAGCAGGACTCTGTGATCCAAAGGTTCTCAACTGGAAACCACCGGCCAGAGCGCTCTGCAGGAGAAAGACAGGGTTTTGTCCTTCGTAAACGTACAGTCTTCTTAACTCGCAGGGGCACGTCTTTCCTGTCCTCCACGTTTCCTATGAGTTCCCACTGACTTGATGGAAGTGAATTTAGTTTGTTGGGTTTGTTTTGATTTTTTCTACTTTATCAAGCCTGATATAATTTTATAGAGACTGGTGCCTCCTGAGACCAAGAGAAGACCTATCATGTTCGTTTCTGGCTCTGCTTGCAAAGACAGAATTGCTTGTTCCTTTGCCGGTCCATCATGCTTTCAGTATTTTTATGCAGCACCATAATTCAAATGCATCAAGTTTATCGCAGTCTTCTTTATTCATTGTTCAACTTTCACATGTATATGAGGCAATTAAAATAACCATGCTGTAGACTCACTTTAGTCCTCAGGTGACATATGTGCTCTGTAATGCTTTAAAGAGACCTTGTGCCATTGATTGCCTGAATCTCACAGCTGCCTCCACAAGTGAAATGCATACGTGACAACTTCATTTTTAAAATTTATATCATGATATTGTCCATTGGTACAGTTGTGAGAATTTTTGTTTCCATTACATCATTCAAACTTAAGAAGGCAGTCTTTGATCTGCATCATAATGCTTCAAGATCTTTTGGTTTTACACAAGCCACAGTGCATATCTACATATCCCAGATAATGAGTGAGCCTTCCTCCAATCCTGATACTCTATCCTCTTCATACAACCCCCTTCTGGGGTGATTTCTGTAACATACAGAATAAGTTTGTGTAAGGAAATTTACAACCCTAACATATACCTTTCCTGATTTTAATCGGTTTCTAATAACAAAGGTTTGAATAAAAATATCACTATATACTTAGTGACTTAAATGACAAATATTTATTATCTCACAGGTTCTGCAATGATATTCTTTTTCTTCATGATGAGGTATAATCTATCCTTTAATAATTCTTAATTTTTAACGAATTTCCTTGGCATATAATTCATAAATCACACTTCAATAATCCAATCATTTTAAGAACAGTTGCACAATCATCACCACAATCAATTTTAGAACATTTTCTTCATTTTTGTACTCATCTTATTAGCTCTCCATTTTCTCCCAACCTCCCCTGCTATACCCCAAAAGAATCATTAATCCAGTTATTTTCTCTATAAATTAACTGTCCTGGATTTCAAATACATTAAAAAAAATTTAAACTAACAAAAATAGCAAAGCCAAACATATAAAAACCTCAATTGAAAAAAAAGCAGAAAACATGAAAAACTATTAAAAATAGATTAGAAAACCCCTCCTGCCTTTGAGTCACTACCAGATCATAGTGACTATGGGACAAAGTAGAAGTGACCCTGTGAGTTTCTGAGAATGTAACTGTTCACTGGAGCAGAAAAACTTTTTTCAAGACTAACAATTTGTGGTTTTGAACTGCAGGCCTTAAGGATCTGAGTCCAACTCCTAACCACTACACCACCAGGGTTCATTAAATGAATAAAAGGGGACAACAAATGATAAGGTGTTAAATTTTAACCTAACTACATCTGCAATAATCCACTTTCTAACGCATTCAGCGTGATAGCCAGGCTATTCTTAGCCCTAGTCAATGGTCAGTGGGAATTCACCAGAGACTTAATCCGCATGTATTTCTCCTTCCTTTTTTTTTTAAGCTGAAACAAATTTAAAGTGGGTTTTTGCCTTCCATGAAGAGATCACTGAAGATACAGGGGGTGCTGTAGCAAAGTACAGTGAAGAAACGAAACTTTTCCTGGCTACTAAAAGGAATTGTGTTTGGGGTATTAGAGGTTTGCCTTCCAACAAGCAGCCATTGAAGTGAGACATCATCTAAATTCCTATGGAAGATGTACTGCAGCCTGTGTGATACAAGGATTATGTATAATAAAATCCAAATAAAAAGAAGGGAATGATATTAGTGCTTAAATTGCGAACATATGGTTTTCAGATGACTATGGAGCCCAAAATCCATTTGCAGGGTCCACACAGGTAGAGAGCCCCCAAGAATCCCCTCCTGTCATGGTTGAGGTATGTGACTAGCCCTAGTATCAGGCAGAGAGCATTGTAACACTTATGGTAAGCATGGTTAGATAAAAATGTAATATCACATCATTCAATTCAATTTCCCTTTTGACCCATTTTAAAGCTGTCCCGGTGTTTTTGTTTGTTTGTTTTGTGTTTCAAGTGAAGGGGAGATCATGTGGACTAAACCTCTGTGAAGGCCCTCTGACTGTGGACTGACACTGGGAACAGCCTTGCTACCACGCAGAATTTGCATTGGCAAGTGACTTGCTGGAGAGCAGTTGAAATGTAGCACCTGATCAATTGATTTCCCTTAGGATCTATTCAAAATTGTTGGCGTTTTCAATATTTTCTGATTTCTTTCCAATTGTGCTTTTTATCTGCTTTTCTTTGTTAGTGTTGTTAGTTTAGTTTGTTTTTGTTTTTGTTTTTCTGTATATGAAATCCAGGATAGGAAAATCTATAGAGACAGTAACTGGATTAATAGTTCCTTGAGGGTATGGTAGGGAATGTCCAGTTGGGGAGGACAGGGAGCTAATAATATGAATATGAGTGAAGAAAATGTTCTAAAACCTATCATGGTGATGATTGTACAACTCTTGATATAATTGAACTATGGAATTGTAGAATATATTAATTATATGCCAATAAAGCTGCTAGAAATAAATTTTAAAAATAAGGGAACAAGATATTACATTCTTATCTAATTATATCTTCCATAATCAACTTTAGAATGCACTCTGTCTGACAACAAGGCTACTCATATCCCTCACTTACATAAACAAAGAGGAAGGAACTGTAGCTGGAAAATATGGTGTGGACAATAGAAACAAAGCTGCAGATTGCTAAATTGGGTTTTTGCTAAACCAATTACTTCACCATCTTTTGACAACTATATTTAGAATCAAACTGACTACGTCTGTGGGAAGAGACAATGAAGAAATTGAATAACATTAGTCAAAAGGAGACCAAGGTTGATTGTGGAATGAACCATCAATTGCACATATGTGAGTTCAAGTTGAAGTTTAACAAAATTAAAACAAATCAACAACAGCAGCTGCTTTCATTCAAATCCAGCTGACATCAGCCAAGACACCCATCATTCCTCTATCCTTTAGTGAATCTGGATTGAATTTCTGTTGGTTTCCTCTGGGTGTACTGCTACAACTCTGTTTGCTTGTTTGTTTTTAACAATCCTTAGCAAAAATTTACTTGCAGATGATATTAACAAGGTTGCTAGGTGCTGTCAAGTAAGTTTTGACACATTATGATCCTGTGTATAACAAAATAAATCACCGCCCAGTCCTGCACCTTCCTTGCATTTGTTTTCATGTTTGAGCCAGTGGTGCGATTCAGCTGATTCACCATTTTGGAGATATGAAACATAATTTTTGCTTGAGTTTGGAGAATGTGTAGTTAAAATCACACTTGTAAACGATTCTCTTTCATGTGGGGACTAGGGAGCTGCCCTGTGTGGAAATTGCAAATCTGTATTAATTACTCCTTTTTAATGTCCAGCTGGCCAATGGCATCTTCTAAGTGCCTGTTATGTTCATTACATCTATAAGAATAAAAAATTACATGTAACTATGCTTGCAATATTTATTTATTCATTTCATAAGACTTGTTATACTTTTAATGAAATAGTACTTTTTAAAAATCAATTTATTAAGGGCTCATACAACTCTTATCACAATCCATCCATACATCAATTGTGTAAATCACATTTGTACATTCATTGCCCTCATCATTCTCAAAACATTTGCTCTCCACATAAGCCCCTGGCACCAGTTTCTCATTTTTCCCCTCCCTTCCCACTCCCTGCTCCCTCACAAACCCTTGATAATTTATAAATTATTATTGTTTTGTCATATCTTGCACTGTCTGACATCTCCCTTCTCCAGTGTTTATCATTTCAGCAAACAAATATATAACATAAAGAGAAAATAAATGTGTCAAGCAACCAGAGGATGACACACTGCCATTCATTTCAACTTTGTATTATGTCCAAAATTCCCAGGGGATATTCTGAGTGTATTGTTCAATTCCTGAAAGTGTTCAAAGAGCTTGATTGCTGTGAGCTCAGCAAGCAGAAAGGGATTTTACAAATGTGAACATAATATTTTCAGAAAAGAAGTTGCCTGTTTCGTGTATATCAAACACAATGACTCGGTCCAATTGGCCTGCCTCTAAAGGAATGTGATATTACTTCTACATTGAAAAGTCATTCAAGATAAATCATACAGCCAATGATGCTCAGATAAATAGGAGAAAATTTCAAGTGAGGACCACAATCAAGAAGCAATATGGAAATATCTGAAATATTAGTTTTATTGTCATAGTATTTAATATTTTTTCAATCATATTTTAAAACTCATGATATTATCTAGTTTTGTATACCTCTGTTATGGATCTTATTTAAGTATTAACAATAAGAAATAATAAGCTACCTTTCAGTATATCTTTTTTATAATTAAAATGATCATTAGTGTAGAAAATGCTTGTTAAATTATTTGAATCGCACCACTTGTTTGAGCCCATTGTTGAAACCACTGTCTTAATTCATCCTGGTTTAGGTGCCCATTTATTTTACAAAGAACGACATTCTTTTCTAGGAACTGGTCCTTTCTTATTATATTCCAAAGTCGATGAGTTGAAGTCTCACCACCCGTGCCTCTAAGGAACACTCTGGCTGTAGCTATTCCAGGACAGATCTGTGTGTTCTTTTGCACTCCATGCTATTTTCAATATTCCTCTCTAGCACCATTCTTCAAGTGCATCAGCTGTTCAGTCTTCCTTCTTCAGTGTTCAACTTTCACATGCAGAGGTACATGAAAGTACCAGAGGCTGGATCAGGTGCACCATGGAGTTTTAATTACTATTCTCTACTTTCATATTGAGTTGTCTACATTTCTGCTCTTTATTTTCATCCTACGGGTTGTATATCCACTGTAGACAGAATTCACAGTTAAAGAGTTTATTAGGGCAGTTAACTATTTGTGATGTCAATAAGAAATGCTCAGGTTAGTTCTGACGAGGACGTATTACTAAATGTTCTAAGGTCTGCTAAGTAACGTCTAAAGTCGTCTACCACTTCATGGCAAGGCTCAATTTGAAGGCATTCAGATTAAGTTCCTGGGTCAGCAAACCCAGCTCCCTGAAAAAAGTGTCCCCAGGCACCCCACTCCAGTCGGCCTAAGTCCAAAGACACTCTGCTCCAATTCCATGGGTCAGCTAGTCCTGATTCCTTAAGTGCGTGCTAAGAGGCACTCCACTCTACAATCCTTGTTATTTAGTTCTTTCACCTCTTTTCTTCTTCATGTGATTTTACCTACTCTGTGTAAATGTAAATCTTTTCAGGCTTTCATCTTGACATTTGTTTTCCTGTCTTTCAAGTTAGCTTTTACTTTTGCTTTTACAATGAGTCCTTGATCTAATAACACAACTTGTCTGTTAGATGGTCTTTAATATGCATGACTCAAATCTGTTTTTGAGATGGTCTCCACATACAAGTGCATATACTGAAAGTGTTACTTCGGCTATTTGTGAACTAGTTCTCATCTTTTTCAACTTGATTTTGAACTTGTACCTGAGCAATATGTGGTATGTTCTGCAGTTGGCCACTGGCCCTGGTCTGACTTATGATATTTACTTTTTTCATCATATTTCAAAGGATCTAGTTTATTTGATTCCAGTATATTATCACTGGTGAAGATATCATTTATAATCATTGCTTACAATGGAAATTTGTATTTACTAAAACTGTCTTTGATCTTGTGAAATTTTATGATGTGATATCCAGCAACAGTTTCATTTCCAACTTTGACATTACATTCACCAGTGATTACTAATGCATCTGCTTTGCATGTTCAATTGGTTTTATAATGGATAATTGATTAAAATCTTCATGTTTTTGTACTAGAGGTTGATGTGCAAATGTTAATATTTGTATTATTTCCCCTTCCTTAAAAGTACGTATATGATTTACACTGACTTGGTTGCATTTTAGGAAAGATCTTGAAGAATGGAATATCAGTTTACAGTGAATGGGATATCATTCCTCTTTGATTTGTCCTTCATATAGTAGAGCATGTGTTTATTTGATTCACAATGGCCATTATTAGTCCATTTTATTTCATTTATGTCTAGTGTATCAATCTTTTTGCAGCAAATCATATTTTTGCCAACGTCCAACATTCCTAGATTCACACTTTGTAAATTCCACATTCACAGTGCTATAGATATTTGCTATGTCTCTTCTCATTATGAACATTTGCTCTACCCACGTCAACTGGAAGAGGCAGCTTTTCTCCATGTGTGCTTTGGGTGCCTTCTAATCGTGGGTGCTCATCATCTCTGTTGCTGCTCATAAAGTTTTTGCTAGTACTTTAATTTTAATTAGTAGACCACCAGTTTCTTTTTCTGAGTTCATTTTTTGCCTTAAAGTTTCTCTGAAGGCTGCCCACTATGAGTATGCCTGCTGGGTATTTTTCATATACTGGTGGCATAGCTGCACCATCCCAGGAACAGGCAAGCCACTGAACTACAACAGACAGACAGTCGATTGATGACTAATATACTTACAAATCTAATAATAAGATATTATTATAGTGGATTAAATCCTAGTGTGGAAGCTAAGTTTAATCCTGGTGCTTTCAGTGTTGTTTAGAGAATGCTTTATCTTTCAAATAGAGGCTTCCCCAAAGTAGCTTTCTTATCTATTAATTATGAATATTCTAATTTCTATTTCTTTAATTTTCACATTTATTTCAGCATGTCATAATTCTTGATAATTCTACACAACTTTTCCTTTTAATCTTTACTTAACAACTCCTATTGTTTCCTCACCCTACTGGGGGCTGAAGCTTTTATTTTATTACCAATTATGCTGAGAAAAATCTTCCCTCCACAGGGGGAAGTAAGTGGTTTCCTGTAGCTTGTTCAAATGTCTATTGAAAATCAGACATATATATTTTAAATGCTCCTGATTTGAGCCACTAAATATCATTCATATTTTAATTTAAAAGTATTTTTCTACTGTTTTAACATTAAACTTATTTGGATTTTTGTGTTTATTAGCCATGATTATATTTTATTTTACCTTTATAGTGCAAAAGTAGAATAAATGTATTTTGCTTTTACTTCTGTTAGGTGCAGTAGAGTCCATTCTGATCCATAGCATCTCTATGTACAATCGAAGCACTGCTCTTTCCTTTTGCAGCCTCACAATTATTGTCATGTTCGAGCACTTTGTGGCTGGCACTGTGTCAATCCTCTCCCTGAGAGTGTTTCTCTTTTTCCCTCACCCTCTCCTTTCCAAGAATGGTGCTCTTGTTCCAGGGACTGGTTTCTCCTGATAAGATGTTTGAAGTGTATATGACGAAGTCTTTCCAAGACATATCAGTTTGTCCTTTTAGCAGTCCATTGTACTTTCAGTATTTCTCACCAGCACCACTCTTCAAACGCATCGATTCTTCTTTGGTCTTCTTTATTCAATGTCCAACTTTCCCATGCATGTTAAGAAATTGAAAATATCATGGCTTGGGTTGCGTGCACCTTAGTCCTCAGGTAATGTCCTTCCTTTTCAATACTCTGAAGAGATCTTCTGCAGCAGATTTATGCAATGCAGTCTGTCTTTTGATTTCTTAAATGCTGCTTTCATGAGCATTGATTGTGGATCCAAGCAAGCAAAAATCCTTGGCAACTTCAATATATATTTTTTAATTTAGCATACTGTTATCTATTCTTCCAATTGTAGGGATTTTGGTTTTCTTTACACTGAGTTATAATCCGCACTGAAGGCTGCAATCCTTGATCTTCATCAGCAAGTGCTTCAAGTCCTCCCCACTTTCAGCAAGCAAGAACATAGAACAGGGGATATCATATCCGATGTCAGATGAGTCTTGGCTCAGAGCAGTGAATACCAGAAATATATTTACTTCTGCATTGTTGACGATGCAAACACATTGAACTGTATGGATCATAATAAACTATGGATAGTTTTCAGATTAAAGAGAATTGGAAAAACTTCATTGTGCTCATGCAAATGATTTGAGAAGTTGGGATATATAAATAAACAAAGCAAACTGTACACTTGGACCAATAGGCAAATCATGATAAATGAACAAAAGATTAAAAGTGTCAAGAAATCAGTTTTGCTTGGAACCAACATCCATGCTCCTGGAAGCAGCAGTGAAGAAATCTGGTTTTCTTTACATTGAGCTTAGTCCATATTTAAAACTGCAATCCTTGATCTGCAACAGGAAGTATTTCAAGGCCTCCTCACTTTCAGAAAGCAAGGTTGTATCTTCTGCATATCTCAGATTACTAATAAAATTTCCTTGGAGCATAATGTGGGCTCTTCTTGATATAATCCAGAAGCTCAGACTATTCATATGGAAGCACTTGTTTCTCTAGGAGATATAGATATTAGGTAGAAATGTTGCTGGGTCATATGGTAATTTTATTTCTAACCTTTTAAAGAAATCCATATTGATAGCCATGCTTCCTCTGTTTTGTAGTCCTGACAGCAGTCTGTGAGAGTTCCAGCCTCCTCATATCCTGGCCAGCATTTGCTGTTTTCTGTTTTCATTTGTTCTTGAACATGGCACCATGACTGGGTGAGATTATATTGCCTTGTTGACTTGATTTGTATCTCACAAATAGTTAATAACCACAAAGTAGTTCTTCATATATCTATTGGCTCCCTAAATTTCTTCTTTGGTAAAATGTCTGTTCATTTCTTGTGCCATTTGTTTTAATTGGCAAAGATATTTTCTTTAAAACTTGGTGCAGGCAGAAGTTATATCTATCTTTAGAAGAGTGAAACAGGACACATATCTCACACAATATACAAAAACAAGCTCAAGATGGGTCAAATGTGAAACTGAGATACATAAAGATCATCAGTGAAAAAATAGCATCCCTAATTCACAGTATATATACAATATCAAAACATACTAAGAGCAGAAGACATACTAGTTAACTGAAACTTCATAAAATTAAACAGTTAATAAGAGAGACATTAATTATAGTGCTTACATTCTAAGGTGAGGTAAAAACAAGTCAAAATTCACTTAAAATGTCAGTACATGTAATCAAACTATTCATAAATTACATAAATAAAATCTTTGAAAAAGATAAATACAAGACTAGACCCAATCAAGTGGAGATGAAAGGTGCCTGTGTTAGTGTGGGTTGACTAGAGAAGCAAATTCATAGACACTCATGTGTAAGAAAGAGCTTTATATAAAAAGTAATTGTACCTTAAGAAAACATCTCAGCCCAGTCCAGATAAAGTCCATAAGTCCAATAATAGCACATATGTTGGATAAAATCTATAAAGTCCTCTTCAGACTCACAAAACAAATGCCATGATGCCAAATGCAAGAAGATCACAGGCGAGTAGGTGCAAAGTCTTGTGGATCCAGTGGTGACAGGAGCATCTCAGTGCTGGCAGGAGTTTCCTGTAGTTCTTCCAGTTCCTAGGGTATGAGGTCTATCATTGTAGTGCCATTTGTCTTGTCAGTAGAGCATCTCTCAGGGAATGAGTCTTGTCAGTAGACAGCCTCCAAGGGAGAGGGCAGAGAGAGAGTGTGTCTCCCATGTCCAAGTAGGACATACAAGAAATCCCAGACTCCTAAGGAGAAGGCCATGGCCCCACAGAGGCCTCATTGACTATGACCCCATTGAAAGACTAGAATCCACCGCTTCACTCTTAATCCTCCCAAGTCCCAAATTTACACCAGATTATGTAACTATCACAATGCCCTAAATGTCTTTTCCAAAAATGCTATTTCCCTCCAATATCTATGATATCAACTCTCCCTTTAATATGTTCCCTCATGTCCCTGGGTTGTGTGATTCCCTGAAATGTATGATGAAGCTCATTAAATGAAATGCCATATTGGATTATTACAAGATTTATAAGAGCCCCCTATAAAATGTTTCATTAAAAAAAATTAAACAGTTATGTGCACCAAAAGATTTTACCAGAAAAATCAAAACAGAGCCCACAGACTGTGAGGGGATCCAGGAATTTGGCAATGCCGAGGAACTTTAGACAATTAGAGGGAAATTTTGGCAATGGGCCAAGAGAATCATCTGTAATTTTCAAAAAAATATTTTAATCATTTTATTAGGGACTCATACAACTCTTATCACAATCCATACATACATCAATTGTGTAAAGCACATTTGTACATTCATTGCCCTCATCATCCTCAAAACATTTCCTCTCCACTTAAACCCCCGGCATTAGGTCCTCATTTTTCCCCTCCCTCCCCGCTCCTCCTTCCCTCATGAGCCCTTGATAATTTATAAATTGTTATTTTGTAATATCTTGCCCTATCCAACATCTCCCTTCACCCACTTTTTGGTTGTCCGTCCCCCAGGGAGGAGGTCACATATAGTTCCTTTTAATCGGTTCCCTCTTTCCTACCCACTCTCCCTCTATCCTCCTAGTATCACCACTCACACCACTGGTCCTGTAGGGATCATCCACCCTGGATTCCCTGGATTTTCAGTTCCTATCTGTACCAGTGTACATCCTCTGGTCTAGCCAGACTTGCAAGGTAGAATTCGGATCATGATAGTGGGGGCAGGGAGGAAGCATTTAGGAACCAGAGGAAAGTTGTATTTTTCATCGTTGCTACATCGCACCCTGACTGGCTCGTCTCCTCCCCGAGACCCCTCTGCAAGGGGATCTCCAGGGGAAAAGGCAACTTTAGAAGACAAAATAAAGTGCTATAATTAAATATGGAAAAATCTGGAGTTATAAAACCAAAAGGAGAACATGCTCAGCATCTATCAAAATGAAAAAGAAAAAACTCCAAGCATTGAGTTACAATACTGAAAACTTCTATGAGCAAAATATTGAATGATGCAAGAAGCATCAGAAAATGATGAAAGGAATACCTGGAGACACTGTACCAAAAATAATTTCCTGAAATTAAACTATTTCAAGTAGCTCATGTTCAAAAGCCAATGATATTGAAGGAAAAAGTCCAAACAACATTTAAGGCATTAGTGACTTCAATAATTGAAAACGTTTTGATTGAAATGTTTCAACAAATGTATGTGATATTGGAAGCATTCACTGGAATTCCAAGAAATGTGGAAAATAACTGCTTGTCTAACTAACTAGAAAATATCTATATTTATGCCAATTCTATGGAAAGTAGACCCAACAGGTGTAAATTTTCTATCATTATTGCTAATATTTTATACAATTAATATTTTTTAATTCCTCCTTGTTTTTTATTTCCCTTCTTCCTTTCTTATGAGTTTTGTCCTTTCTAAAATCGTTTTATTAGGGGCTTATACAACTCTTATCACAATCCACACACACATCAATTGTGTAAAGCACATTTGTACATTAATTGCCCTCGTCATTCTCAAAACTTTTGCTCTCCACTTAAGCTCCTGGCATCAGGTCCTCATTTTTCCCTTCCCTCTCCAACCCCCTCACACTCATGAACCCTTGATAATTTATAAATTATAATTTCGTCATATCTTGCCCTGTCCGATGTCTCCCTTCACCCACTTTTCTGTTGTCTGTCCCTCAGGGAGGGGGTCACATGTAGATCCTTGTAGGTCACATGTAGATCCTTTAATTATCTTAAAGATAATTAAAAACTAAATGCAACCATGCATTGCTAAGGGACCTCCAGAAATTCAAGCAAGATTAAAAGAGAAAATAGAACAAAATATACTATTGCTGAAATCCGATGAATCTTGGCTGAAGGCAAAGATTACCAGAAATAAAGTTTGTGTTTTATTGGCTATGAAAAGGCATTCCACTGTGGCTTGTAAATAAACAATAGGCAACATTATGAGAAATGAAAACTTTAGAATATTTAATAGTGCCCAATGTGGAACCTATACATGGCTCATGATGCAGTTGTTTTATTAAAATAAAAAAAGAGCTACAACCTGATGCAAAATTAGGGAGAAGTGCATCGCCACAGTTATTCAATTCATATGCTAAGCAGATAAACTAAAGCAGAGACTATAAACCACTTGGTATTAGAATTAGAAGACATTTCATTTGAGACCTGCCTTATGCAGGTGACACAATTTTTCATAATAAAGATGAAAAGCACTAGTTTCAGTATGAATTACAAACAAAAATGTTCACAACTGGATGAACAGACAAAATCATGATATACAGAGAAAAGATTCAACTTGCCAAGGATTTCATTTTCCTTGGATCCACAATCAGTGTCATAAAAGAAGCATTCAATAAATCGAAAGCTACACTCAAGGATTCAAAACCTCTTTAAAATGGTAAAGAATAAAGATGCCAATTTGTTTCTCCACCACCACCCCTCCCCCCAATTTTTGAATGACCACTTGGCTGGGTAAGGAATCTTGGTAGACAATTATTTTGTCACTCCCTCATTTTCCGGCTACTGGACTCTTTGGAAATAAATCTGCATTCATTATTATGAAAGATCCATGGTAATTTATATATTGTTTTTCTCTTAGTGCTCCCAGAATTATCTACTTGTCTCCAGTTTTCAAGAATGTCATTAGCATATGAAGAGGAGTTCATCTTTTCATGTTTCTTCCAGTGGGCATTCAGGTTGCTCCCTGGATATTGGCAGACTTTCTATGTTTAGGTCTGAGACATCTACTCTATTTCTAGAAAACTTGTTTCTTTGCTTATATTATTGTCATGTACTCAGGGATTTCAGTAATTGTAAAGTTAGATTTTTTTCATTGAATTCCATATTTTCATTTGGATTTGGTCACCTTTTCCCTGATTTCTTTTAAAATTTGATGCACTCAATTATTTTGCCTTATAGCTTATTAATTTACTCTTCTGTTTACTTCTATTTTTGAATATGGTTTTAACCTAATTAATTTGCTTCAGTTTTCAGTTCCAGTAGCAGTTATTTTCGTATCCATTTGATGCTTCCAATATCCTTCTTGAATATCACATTTTATCATTCCATTTGTTTATTTATCTTCACTAGAGCTCCTTCTGCCCCTGTGCGCTTGCTTTCTTTAAACATTTTTTGCACTGTAGTTTGAAAATTATCAGTTCTTTCCGCTAGCCTGACTTCTATAGGGTACATTTCTTCTTTTTCATGTTTACTTTTGATAGTGGTTATGCATTGACTGCTACCTGCAAGGTCAGTGGATCAAAACCACCAGCAGTTCTGAGAGAAAAAGACAAGACTTTCAACTCCCATAAACAGTCTCAGAAACCCATCCAGGCTGTCCGACCCTGTTTGTTATGTAAATTATGAGACTATATCATCATAAGAAGAGTTTCTTCTTATGTGATTTACTGTGTTTCATTATTTTTTGTTGACCTTGGCCAATTTGGTTTGTAGTTTGTTTTTGTTTTGTTACTTTAAATTTTATATTTTGTTTTTGTGGAATTTCTGATTGAGTGCCATAATGGTACAGCAACTTGACACTTTGCTGTCATCTGAATGTCTAGGACCTTCAAATGCCACCACTCTGGAGGATAACCAAGTGACAGCCCCCCTCCACCATGACTAACAGCCCTCCCAAGGCAGCTCCATTCCATACCACAAGAATACTGTGAGTCAGAATAGTAATGGACTTATTATTGTCTCATAAGGATCACTAAAGGGGACCCTTTTCTCCTTATGTTTTCTATAGTATAGTTTTATGAGTATGTGGGATTGATCTATAGAATTCAATAGTCTTGTGTGTGGTGGAAATTTAGCTGATTGAAGGCAACCATTTGAGTGGAGAGCCTACCTTCCCATAAGTAAAAGTTGGGGCTCTTAAAAACTTTCATTACTGTGTATCCCTGCATAGGGTCTTCCACAATATTCCACTTTGGGCAGAGAAACCATTTTTCCCTATGTTGCCCCTCTTCCCACATTATTCATCCTGCACTCTGGGCCTTAAACAGTTTACACACATCCTAAAACCTATTTGTCTCAAGACTTATTAAGATTTAGCAGTACATTCTTGACGTACCACCCTCACCTTTGCAACTTCCCAATTTTGTGATTTGTGAACTCTGATGGTCAATATGCACTCCTTTAAGGGACCAGGCCTTAAACACCAGTGGTGGGGAGGGAGAATCATATCCTCATCAATGAGGGTGGCGCGTGATGGAGACCCAATGCCCATCTCTAGAGAATTGGACATACCTTCCAGAGGGGTAGTGGGGAGATGAGTCACTTAGGGTACAGTATAGCAATAATGAAACCCACAACCTTCCTCTGATTCTTAAACGCTTCCTCCCCCCAACTACCAGGACCCCAATATTGCCTTGTAGACCTGGTTAGACCAGATGATGCACAGCGGGACAGATGGGAATCAGAAACGCAGGGAATCTAGGACAGATGAACCCCTCAGGACCAGGGGTGACAGTGGCGATACCAGGAGGGAAAGGGGGTGAAGAAAGGGGGAATGGATCACAGGAGCTACATATAACCTCCTCTCTGGGGGACGGGCAGCAGAGGGGTGGGTGAAGGGAGACGCCGGACAGTGTAATATAAGATACAATAATAATTTATAAATTATTAAGGGTGCATGGGGGAGAGGAGAGGAGGAAGGGAAGGGGGGGGGAGGAAAATGAGCTGATTCCGGGAACCCAAGAGGCAAGAGAATTTTGGGAATGATGAGGGCAACAAATGTATAGATGTGTTTTATACAATTGATCTATGTGTTGTGATGAATTGTATGAGCCCCAATAAATTGATTTAAAAAAAAATGTTAGGCTACAGCTTTCTGAATGTAGCTCTCTTTCTGCATTTCTTGCTTGAGATACAGAACCCTGTCTTACATGAATACAGTGAGTGCTACAGATGTTTGCAGCAGTTTTCTCTCAGGTCTGTTCAACCTTGCAGCCACTCTCCCACTTCTGGATTCACCCAAATGCCCCAACACATCATCTGCTGTCCAGAGTTAGGAGATTCATATCTATGCTTTCTAAGAAAATTCTTGTTCAGAGTATTAGTTGCTGGGAGGTAAATGGGAACTTCTACTCCCTTCACTCTTACTTCATTATCTTGTAATATATTTTTAATCCACACAGATGCTTATTGATCATTGTGTTTTAGATGAAGCTTTAGAAAACTAAACCTTGCTTCCTGTTGTTGTTATTAAAAAAAAGTTATCAAACACAGCCATCCTCCATGTGTCTATATACTACTTATTACTTATTTAAATTACAACAGCAATATTGGTTAGTTGTGGGGAAAAAACCCATATTTTTGCAACATAAACTATACCGTTTTCTTTAATAGATTTTGGCTTATCTGATCCACGGACACACAATAATGAGAGAGAGAAAAAAATGACAATGCTAGGTGTAACTATAGTTCATCAGTTCTCCACCTCCCCAAAGATAAACAATCTTTTTGTATGCCTGGGAATCAATAAAAATGGGAAGATTTCACCCAAACACTGCTGCTATAATAGTGATATATATTGTGATCCTATGTAATAAACTGGGTCATTGGTCCTAATTGTTCACAAAAACAAGTCCCTTATAGCTATTTTGCAACCACTCCAGTAGAGGTAGATAGTACCTTGATTTTGAGCTTAGTCATGAGACTAGCTTGGCAGACTAAATTTGGCTGAATGTTGCAATGTGCCAATAGAGCATCCGCCTTAAGAGGTATTACCTGTTTCTTACTGATTTCTTGTATTTTACACTCACCACACACACAAAAATGCTCATCTCCTGGTCTAAGAATGATGAAACATGGATCAGAAGACAAAACATGCAACTTGAAACTAAGGATACTTATGTACTGCCTAATGGAGCTTTTCCCCAAATAATCATTATTTTATGAGAATATACATTTATGTCTGTGGAATATTAACATGAGTGGCATATTATTCAGTTATAGTTGACTGATACAGCTTATTCTACAACTATTTCTTTACATTGAATAAAATGTAGTAGGTATATATTGAAGTTATACATTTACTTAATTCTTTTTAAAATCATTTTATCGGAGGCTCTTATAGCTCTTATAGCATTCCATACATCAATCAGATCAAGCATATTTGTACATATTTTGTCATCATCATCTCCAAAACATTTTCTAATTGAGTCTTGGTATAAGCTCTTCTGTTTCTTCCCTCCCTTCCTCATAAATCCTTGATCAGTTATATATTGTTATTGTTATTTCGTATCTTACACTGTCCGTTGTCTCCCTTCAGTCACACTTATGTTATTCATCCCCTTCAGGTGATGGGAGACTATATATCCAACCTTGTGATGGGTTCCCCGTTTCTCCCCCTTCCTCCTCCCACACCATACCCCTACTGTCATGATAGCACTACTCCCACTACTGTTCCAGAGGGGAGTGTCTGTCCTGAATTCCATGTGTCCAGAGCTCTTATCACTACCTTTGTGTGTTCTCCAGTCTAGCCAGCTTTGTAGGTTAGAACTGGGTCATAGCAGTGTTTGGGAGGAAGCATTCAGGAACTAGAGGAATGATGTGTGCATCATTGGTGCTATACTACACCTGGGTTGAATTACCCATTCCTTATAACCCTTCTGTGTAGGGGGGTATCCAATTGTTTACAGATAGGCATTGGATCTCCACTCCAACCCCCCTCATTCGCATCAATATAATTGTTTGTTTGAGATCTTTGGATACCTGATTCGTCGACACCTCATGATCACAAAAACTGGTGTTCTTCCATGTGGGCTTATTTGTTTCCTTGCTAGATGGCTGCTTCTTTGACTTCAAGCCTATTCTTTAAAATGTACTTAAAGATGGTTCTGAAATTCTGTGATAAAAACAATTATGATCCAAAGCTCTTATTGTCTGACCTCCAATTACCTTTGCAAGTTAGAATCCTCAACCAAACCACCAAGTACAAAATATCATTCCATGTTAGGCATAAGAAAATCTCACTGTTAAGAATGTTTCCCAAAAAAAAAGGAATGTTTCCATAACTCATTGAATATTATTCTGCTTTTCTAAGAAGATTTTGCTCTCTGAATTAGTCTTTTATTTCAGTTTTCTATTTTTAATTAAAAAATTAATGGATCTGAGGGCAGTGTTCATTATATTATTTATTCCAATGACTTTTATTTTTAGTCAGTTCTAAAATTAATATTTAGTCAGTTCTAAAATTAAAATTTCCTTTATTATATATTAATCCATTTATTTCTAAAAAGCTTAGCAATCAAATGGCAGTTTGTAAAGCTCAGCAATCAAATGGCAGATGTATGTAAATGAACTCTTTGTATTATTAGTTTGCTTTAGTTTCCAGATGATTAATAATATATGATGCTAGACAAGATTATTTGACTAATTCCCATAAATTCCCTGACAAAGTCTATGTCATCCCAATCAAATTTATTGATAATACCTAGAAAACCATAAAGTAAAATTATAAAAATATTTTAAGTCTTAGCTGATACAGAATGTGGAATAGATTTCTGCTGATAAGTATATATTTGCCTATCTATGAATAAATATACGAATTAATTAAAATTTTTCCTTTAGTTTTTATTTTACTTGTTTTCCTGCTAAAGATTTTCAGAGTGGAAATGATAGAAAATAATTGGCAAATGAAGTTAATGTTTCAGTATGTGTAAAGATATATTAAAACTGAATCCGGCTTTGGTCAATGGGTTAAAGTTTTCTTAATGAGCTCTGATTTGAGTGCACTATAATTCCTAGATATAATTCAGGGTCTCTATCTTTAATAACAGGAAAAGAAGATGCATAAAATAAGACATCTGACACGAACCTTTATGAGACAGTATAATACATACAATAAAACTATATGAGTAGCATTCAAATGTAGATTTTTTTTGCTTTTGTAGTTATTTTCTGCCTCATTAATAAATATAACATTAAGTAGAAAACCTCAAAAAGTTAGAAAAGCAATGAAGTGGGGATACCAAGAAATTGAAGCATTACTTCTAATCACCAGGATTCTTCACAGCCAAATCTAAAAGACTGAAATGCAATCCATGCTATAATATTTGTTATAAAAAAATAATGGCCAACTAATTTCCTAAGAGAAAAAAATTTAAGAAATTAATATTTTTTAAAATGCCTTAAATTGTCCTTCGTTTATGTGAAAACCACTTGAGATGGTTACTGTCTTGTGGCCGTTGGGTGTCATACAATGGTTGCTCCATATAGTTAGGGACCTTTGCACAACAGAAGGCGGCATTGCTCTCGACCAGCCCCACCTTCACCATCGTTTTACTGCAGGCACTGTGTCAGACCCTCTGTGGATGCTGTTCCTCCTTCTCACTGCCTCATTCACTGGCCTAGCATACGCCCTTTCCCAATATGTGAGATGAACTTGCCATCCTGTGTTTAAGAAGCACTCTGGCTACACTTCTTCCAAGACAGATTTGTTTGTCCTTTTTGCACTCCACACTGCTTTCAGTTTTCTTCACCAGCACCGTCATTCAAATTCATTGATTCTTCTTTGTTTCAAATTTCACATGTGTACGAAGTGATGTTAAATATCATGGCTGGCTTTAAGCACAGCTCACTTTTCAAAGTAATATCCTTGCACTCCATAATTCAAGCAGGTCTTGGGTAGAAGCAGATTTGATGAATGCATTATGTCTCCTGAAATTTTTTTATGTTACTTTCATGAGTTTTTGTGGATCCAAATACAATGAACTCCTTGACAACTTCAATTTTGTATCACTCTATCGTGATATTTTCTATTGGTCTAGTTGTGAAAAGGTTTTCTTTCATCTGAATTTCAATTCACACTGGAGACTCCAGTCCTGAACTGCATCAACAAGGGGTTCAAATCCTCCTCGTTATCATCAAGAAAAGGTGTATTGTCTGAATATTATAGATTTTCAATAAGTACTGCTCTGATATTGAAGTTGTTCTTCATATAGTCCAGCTCCTCATATTATTTGCTCAACAAAAAGAGTGAAAGGTCATAATGATGACATACAAAACCTTCCCTAGATTCAATTATGCATTATTCCCTTTTTTTTTCCTGTTCTAATGATAGCCTCTTGATCCATGTACATGCTCCACATGACCACAATGAAGTGTTCTGGAATCCCATTATTCTGCATGTTATCCATGATTTCTTATGCTCCGCACAGTTGGCAATTTTTGCATAGGCAATGAAATACATATAAGCACCTTTCTAGAATTCTCTGCTCTGACTCAAGCTCTTTCTGACATCAGCAATTAAATCCTTCACGACATTTCCTGTTCCGAATCTGACTTGCATTTTTGGTAGCACCCTGTTTTATTGCTGCAAACATTATTGAAGATTCATAAGAAAAAAATTGCACTTGCATAATATAATATTAATTATGTTGTTGTTGTTAGGTGCCATCTAGTCAGTTTGAACCCACAGAGACCCGTTGAACAACAAAATGAAGCATGACCTGATCTTGCACCAGCCTCACAATTGTTCCTATGCTTCAGTCCATTGTTGCAATTCATGCCATTGTGTCAAAGCATCTCCCTGAGAGCCTTCCTCTTCTTAACTGGCCCTCGACTTTACCAAGCTCAATGCTTTTCTCCAGAAACTGGGTCCTTCTTCTTCCAAGAGAGATTGCTTTGTCCTTTTAGCAGTCCATGTACTTTCAAGACTATTAGCAAGCACCCAAAGTTAAATGCATTAATTGCTCTTCAATCTTTTTATTTCATGTCCTTTTGCATACACATGAGGCAATTGAAATTATCTTGTTGAAAATACCATGAAATATTGTTTGGTGTTTTTGATATTCTGCTAGGTCATCTTTCTTTGAAATCAGCACACACATGGATCTCTTCCAGTCTGTTGGCCATGTGGCTGTCTTCCAAATTTCTTGGCATAGATGAGTGAATACTTTCACTGCTTCACCAACTTGTTGAAATAATTCAGTTGGTATTTTTTCAATTCCTGGAGTCTTGTCTTTTTTGAAGGCCTTCAGAAACACTTGAACTTTTCCTGCAGTGCCATTGGTTCTTATTCATATACTATTATTGAAATGATTTAATGTTCCCTACTTTTTTTTAAATTCTTAAAATCTGGAACATTTATTACAGATAAAATATAATAATGATGGTGAGAGTATGTCAGAGCAGAGATATTTATTTTCCTTTTTAATTTTTTAAAACCATTTCATTGGTAAATAATTTGCAAATCATACAATTCTAGTTTAATCATATTAAAATGAAGTTGCACAATAATAATCATAACCAATTTTAGAACATTTTATTCACCCTTGCCATAATTAAATTAGAATGATCTCTGTTTCATAACAAGATTATTTACATCCCTCAGCTAAAGTCAGAGGGAAACTGCAAATGTTTTTTGGATTCCACTGTCATCTACAGTCTTTTACAAACCAGGTGTTCACAATTTTAACTCTGATGTCATTCCCTCCCTCAGATTTGGTTTTTTTATTTACAATCTTTGGATCAGACAGACTGGTGTATGTCTTCCTTGTGAACTTAACTGACCCCTCGGGTAGATGGGTGCTTGTTGAAGACAAGCCTTTTAGAGATCAAATGCTATTACTTCTCATAGAGGGGCACCATCTAGTTACTTGGCCACCTTTTGTTATAGCACCCATATCTTCAATGATCTATTGATGAGGGTGAGCTTAAGTCAGGGGCATGTTATAAGAACTAATTGTTGTTATAATGGGGCTAGAATTCGGTGCAACAACCGATCCATTCATATTTGCATGGCTTATATATATATTCTCTGATTCACCTTAAAGCCATCATTGTCATTTTCTATTATAGAACTTTATCATAAGTCCCCCTGGGGAATAAGGTAATTTTATTGACAGTGTCATTAATACAGCCATTCATAGAAAAGTTAAAACACTCTTGAAAAAATAAAATTATCTGAATATAGGACAGCTGTGGACTGCAATACATGAATTGTTGATTCATACATATTAAACTGATGTGAGTTTTTTTTTTTGGGGGGGGGATTGGTTTAGTGACTTATTTCCTTCCTTCCTTCCTTCCTTCCTTCTTTTGATGCATTTTACATCCTTAAATATTTGCTTCATAGAATCTTTCAGTATTAAAACCCAGGCTTGACATTTTTCCTTCAGTACTTTAAACTTGAGATATACTAGATGTGTCTGTCTTTTTGTTTTCTAACATTAGGTCTTTGCCTATTTCTTTGTAATACCATTTTTGTGTTCTCCAGATGCCCAGAAAATTGGAGTTTTCTGTTCAGCTATTACACTGAATAATTTCATTTATTTGCTTTAACCCAATGATTCAGAGAAAGTTTCAGAATCTCTTCTGCCATAGACTTTTTTGTTTATCCCTGTCGTTCAAATGCACTTTTACTTTTTTCCTATATTATGTTCCTCGTATAACCTCATAGTTCACCAGGTCTTCTGTCATTGATGTTCAAAAAGTCAAATCTATGCTTGAAATTTTCTCAAAATTCTGGTGAAATATACTCAAGGTCTTATTTTGGCTCTTGCGAACATTTAAAATTTTTCCTCAGCTTCAATCTTAGCAATTGGCGGTCTGGTGCACATTCCTATTTTCCTCTTTTTGGTTTCTCCGATTGAGCTCCTTCGTTACCATTCCCATAGATGTGGTCAATTTGATGCCTGTGCATTCCACCTGCCATGGTCCACTTGTACATATGCAGTTTATTTTGTTGAAGAAATTGTATTTTTCATGAAGAAATAGTCTTGCAAAATGTTGTCATGTGATCTCAAGCTTCATCATTGTCACCGTTATATTTGGCAAAATTATTTCTTTTTCTTTTGTTTCCAGCTCTTGCTGGAAATAACCAATAACCAATCATTATCAATGCATCTTAAATACATGTTTGATCAATACATGCTAACAAAGTGGTAAAAGTTTTCAGTTTCTTCACCACTAGGTTTAGTGGTTTATAAATTTGAGTGTAAATTTGAATAATAATTGTATTAATAGGAATTCCTCATAGGAATATAGTTTTATTTTATCACAGACATTAAACTTCAAGCTAGATCTTGAGAGTTCTTTTTTGTGATGAATCTGATGCCATTATTCTTGAACTTGTCATTCCCAGCAAAATGAACCATATGATTGTCTGATTCAAAATGGCCAATATTAGCTCATTTCAGCTCACTAGTGCCTATGACATCAGTGTGTATGCACGCCATTCTGTTTCTGATGACTTTAAATTTTCCTAACTTCATACTTCATACATTCCATGTTCTGATTATTAATTGATTTTTGCCACTGTTTCTTCCCATTTGAAAGATGTGCCTTCAGTAAATAATGATGTTGAAAACTTTAGATGTGCCATTGTGGTTGATGTTACTTTAAGGAAGCAACCCTCCTCAGTTGCATTTTTAATTTCTTCCAAACTGAGGGTCTCATTTTGTAGCACTATATCTTCGAAATAGTTCAGTGCTTATCATGGGGTTTTCAGTGACTAATTCTTTGCAAGTGGACAGCACATTTCTTCTTTGCAGTCTTTTCTTAGTCTGAAATCCATTAATCATGGATGAACGTGCTTGGATTTGAAATACCAGTGTCATAGCTTCCAGCATCAGAGAAATGCACAAATCATGTCATATGATAAACTGACAGATAAGTGGCAAGATTAATGGCAGAGGAAAGTCTAAAAAGTTTCAAACATAAGATTGAGCAAAATTTATGTATCATACTTGTGAGCACACAAACAAAGCAAAACAAAATAAAATAAAAAGGTGACTTAGATGAATCTAATGTCACAACGTAGAATATGTATAGGGATGGATAAAATAAGTTCCTTCTAAACATGGATATATGTAGACATTATTTTAAAAACAGGGATTTTAATGAATTGTGGTACACATGTCATTTTAGTTCCTAAAAGTTTTCAGAATGGTGATTAATGGTGTGTTTTAAAGTGATATTTTATTGTTTATACATAAAATAAATGGCGAAAAAGATAATACTATTTGTAAAAATTTAAAGCCTAGCCCAAATTCTGATCATACGATTTTACTCTATACGTATAGAAAGTTGAAATCACTTCGACCTCTTTCACCTGATTATTTCATCAACAAACGTTTCTAGGTACTTATTTTCATCAGGAAACGCTTCTGAAAGCAGGGTCAGGAAATGACAAAGAGAAACTATGAAGAACACCATTAGGGAAATATTGTACATATTACTCCATTCCACAGTTTAAAATTATTCTGTTTATATATATTTCAGTTGAACGCCACAGTGGATAATCAAAATAAGATTACAGATGAAGAAAAACTCAATGTTAGCTTTTAAAAATATTTCCTTGTAAAACAAACCAATGATATCTCTGCCATCAACTCAACTCATAGTGACCCAGTCAAAGATAGGAGAACTGGCTTTGTGGGACTAGCAGTCTGTGTTCTTTATGGGAAGGAATTGCCTGATCTTCTCAGGTAGAACAGCTGATAGTTTCCCATAAACTACTATCCTACAAGAGCTTATGATTTTTCCCTAATGCCTGAAAAATACATGGATTAAGTTGAAACTTAAAGTTTGAGCAAATATTCCAAATATATGACAAAGCATTGCGGTCTTATACCATCATTGATCCAATGCATTTTAAAATAACAGTATATTAGAAAATAAAAATAATCCCTACCTTGCTTTTGATTAACTTTCATCTCAAAGACTTAAAAAAGAACTGTGATGTAAATGGGGCTCAAAGTGTAAAAAAATAAATCGTTGCAAGGAACTGTGTGTAAAGATGGAGTTATTCTGAGTACAACAAGTCATTTTACACAATCACACACATTTATTTAGCCTTTTTTTTTACAATACTGTAGAGATTATATATTCTATTTTGGTTCCTCAGTTATGAGACTCAATTTGAATGTTCAATTTCATGCAACTGTACAAGTCCCAATAGATACTACTGAATTTAAAGAATATAAACACAGATACCACAATTAAAATGATTTCTAAATCAAATACATGATTGGAGTGGCAAGTGGAGATGAAGGAATGAGAAATGTAAGTAGTAAAATTAGAGACAAGATTGTAATTTTTATTAAGCCTTAAGGAGTGACTTCCAACTCACAGTAACAATGTACAAGAGTAAATAAAAAAGTAATTGTTATCAAACCATAGAAAATATTGGCAAATAAAAACATCAATTTTGTATCTCTGATTTCTCAACATATTCACTATCTCAGGCTACATACTTCTGAAGGTTTATCTATCTACTCCTTATCTGGAAAATCCTGAGCTCTGATTTACACCACAGACTCAAATATGATTTACACCACAAGCTCAAATATGGTTTCTTTTAAATGATCAATGGGTGCGGGGAACAAAAGATAAGTCAGAAAGGTCAACACTAGGCTATAATGTAGATGGAATAAGATTTCCCAGAGAAATTATCACAGGATAATCTTTGCTACCCCTGAAGAACAGGCAAGTGCATTGTCACGACAAAACAAAAGTACGTTGGCTTTTTTTCCCTTGGCTTTTTCTCACTAACTGAGATTTAAATTTTCTAATATTTCATCACAACTTTCCATGACCATCTCGTGTCCACGAAAATCTATCCAGATGACCTCTTTGGAATTCCAAATCTTGCACCAATGCCTCTGCCTTGAATTTAACTCATCTACTGGATCCCACAGGATGAAGGGTCTTTTACTCCAGGAAAGAGCTGCAATCCATGGAAATCACAGGTGTAGTTCTAACCTGCCCTATACCAGGGTCGCTATGAGATGCCATCGACTCCATGTCAGGAACATTTTGTTTTGTTTATAGTCAGATTGTTCGGGTGCTACTGTTTTCCTTGGAACTCGTTTTCTGGCTGGATTACATTAGTCAATCCTACACTGACTCACTATTCCAGTTCATTCCATAAAATAGTCTTCATTAGCCTCAGTCTCGCTTCAAAGAGTGATGGGAAGATTAGCTCTTTCAACAAGTTTGTTTTTATGTAATGATTTTGGCCCACAATGGGTTAAAAACTTGTTGAGGCCAAGATAGATGTTTAAACTTGAAAAAGATGCATCCCATAAGATCCCCAGTGCAGTAAGGACAAATCACTGGGAATTCAAATGTCTTTTTCCAATAGTCACCAGGTTTCAGTGTCAGTTTATTCATACAGCCTCTCTCTTTTTAATCATTTTTAGTTTTTAAAACTTTGTTGTGAAGTAGGTGAAATATTACCAAGCCGAATTTGTTCCACATTCAACAAACTATATGAATTTTGTTTCATCTAATTTATTTCAACCCCCTCAATGCAACATCACATACCTCGCTTCCTCACTGTGATTCCAGTTTGCGTTTCGCCTATCAAAGATCTTCTAAATTTTGTCACTTGGTAAATGCCGCCCTTGTGATCTCAAATGGTTGATTATTCTGAGGTGTGTGAGAGGATACTGACCCCAAATGAAATGTTTTTCAAAGCTATGTATTTAAACCTTTTTACAAAACAACTTCAAAGTACTCTCTATTACTTTTAATACATTTGTCAAATCTGAGATTCCATTCTTGCTCAAGTAGAGAAAAAAATGTTTCATTTTCCCCTTTTAAAACACTCTCTTGTTTAACTGAAAACTTAGCCATGGATGTGACGTCAGTTCCACGAAGGTGATCAAGGGCCATAGTGTTAATTTACATTTAACTAGTAATCGTGTTCTCTTCTATGATTTGAATTCTTTACAAGTTTTTCCCACTCTGTCAAGGACCATTCAGAGCAGTGGGTGGTGGTGGCTTGGTGCCAGTTAGTACTTCGGGTTACAGCAGGATGGAGCCTGAGGATGGTCATTTGGTGCCTTAGTGCATTGGACTAATTGTTCCCTTGTGTCTTTGTTTTCCTTGGCTAGTCTTTCTCCTGCACAATGAGTGACAGTAGTGGCATCTTAGATGATGGATCCCAAGCAATATTTAAAACCGTTTTGTCAACATAAAGTCCACAGATCATAAAATTCAATATTTCAAGAAAAGTTGTACAATCATCCACACAGTTTCAGAATATTTTCTTCATTCTTGCACTCATTATTATTAGCCCCCAATTTCTCCAACCTCCCCTGCCACACCGCCAAAGAACCATTAATTCAGTTACTGTCTCTCTAGATGTACCAATCCTGGATTTCATTGATGGGAAAAGCATTAAAAAATAAGCAAACAACAATAACAGAGTAAAACAGATAACAACCTCAATCTAAAAGACAGTAGGAAATATTAAAATGTGGAACAAATTTAAGTGGACCACAAGGGAGATCAAATTTTGCCAATCTTTCTGTTATAATAAGATGTTTATGACTAATTAAATGTAGAAGGAAGTCAAAGCCTTAAAGGCCTATGCTTTGCTTGAATTATGTGTTTTCATCACTCATATTTTTATGAATATTTATTCATTGACATTAAGAAAATATGAAAATGAATGTGATATCAAGATTGGATGAAAGCTTATTAACCACTTGTGATATGCAGGTGACCCCCATCTTGTTTTCTGAAAGTGAGAGAACTGGGAACCCTTGCTGATGATGATAGAAGTTTGCAGCCTTAAGAATAGATTATAACTCTATGTAAAGAAGGTCAAAATCTCACAATGGATAGGTAACATCAAGAAAATGAAGGAAATTTTAAAGTTGTCCAGGATTTTGTCTTGCTTGGATCCACAATCAATGTTTATGTAAGCAAAACTCAAGGCCTCATTGCATTAGATAAATCTGCTGCACAATACCTATTTAGTGTATTGAAAATCAAAGATGTTCCTTTGATGACTAAATTGCACCTGACTAAAACCAGGATATTTTCCATTACCCCATATGCATGAGAAAATTGGACATTGATCAAAGAAGACCAAAGAAAAATCGATACATTTGAATTGTGCTACTGGAAAATAATATTGAAAGTACCCCGAAGTGCTAAACTCATCTCTCTTGGAAGAAGTATGGCAAGAGTGTTCCATAGAGGAAAGAATAGCAAGATTTCATCTCACCTACTTTGTACATGGTGTCAGGAGAGACCAGCCCTTGGAGAAGAACATCATTGTCCTTGGTAAACTAGAGGGATTTTGAAGAAGAGGAAATGGATTGACACCATGGCTGCAACATTGGGCTCAGGCATAGAAACAAGTGTCAGGGTTGCACAGGATTATGAGGTGTTTTGTTCTTTTTTTCTTACAGTTCCTATGGGCTGGATAGATGGCATCAAATAACCAGTTTCTGTCATGTCAGTTCCAACCTATGGTGACTCCATATGTATGAAAGTACAACTGTACCCCAATGAGTTTTCAATTGTTGGATTTTCTGAAGTAGATCACTAGCCATTTGGCTCTGGTAGTCAAACTATCAGCCTTTTAGCTAGCATGCAAGTGACCTAACATATTCTATTTCCTGGGCTCACCTGAAAAGCCCCCAGCTCTACATCAGCCTATTGCATGGAGAAAAGTTGGAAAGCTCTGCACAAGCCAGTTAAATGACAGCTCAGTAAACCCAGTGTGGTATATAGTTAAGAATTTTGTTTTTTAAGCCACTGGACTTCTGCAATTGTTTGTTAGGTATAGCATTATGGAAGTGTAATAGCTAACATAACGCCAACAATTCCATATTAGTGAATAGGGTTATGTTGATTATATTATAGAATGAGGAAGATTTTATCCAGGTGGTAAAGCACTGTGAGTAATATTTCATTTTGTGCTTTTTTTTATAAACTAAATATATATATATATGCCTTACTAGAAAATAAACAAAAATATAATAAACACCAACTAGAAAATGAACATCTAAGATAACTTTCAAATTCACTTTGCTGTTTCATTCATTAGTAAAAATCACATTTCAAAGTCATGAAAACTTGATAATTATTATGATAGGTTTTAACTTGATGAAACATTAAACAGCAGAGGTCTCAAGACAAAGTTTAAATATACAATAATTCATTAATCAGATAATACAAGCAAAAGAAAATAAATATATTTTATTTCAAGTTGCATAATTTAAAATTCTTAAATGCAATTTTTAACATGCAATAAGTGCCTTGATGTTGTTAAGATGTTCATGTTCTAAGAACGTGATTTTGAAAAACAAATAATCAATAGGTCTGCTAGTGTGTTCTTTGACCTAGTGTGTTAGTCTAGATAGACTAGAGAAACAAAACCACAGAAACTCATATGTATATAAGAGAGAGTTTTATATAAAGGTTAAGTGTACAGTAAGAAAGCATCCCAACCCAGTGCTGTACAAGCCCATAAGTCCAACATTAGCCCCTATGTCCGACATCAATCCATAAAATCCTTCTCAATCTCACAAAACACCACAATAATGCTGACTCCAGGGGGAAAGTTGAATCAGTGAACGTGTAAGCATCTCAGTACTGACTGGAGTCTCCACACCGCTGCTCCAGCACCCAGAGCTGCATTGGGGTAGGTCCTTGTGGCTTCTCCTCAGGGATGTCTCACAGGAAGTGAGCCTTGCCAGCTGAAGCAGGGAACTGGCTAGGGTAGCTGCACCCTGATCTGACCATCAGAGAACAAGAGACCTGAGAACAAGAAAGGCGAGGCTCACTGAGCCATTTATCGCTCCACCTTTCAATTAATCCCACCTGTGATTATCGGTCAGGTTGGCACAATAAACCTTAACTACCTCACCTATCATCCAATTATAGGAAAATTTCAAATAAACTAAATATATAGAGAAATAATAAAGTAATGGCTAAATAAATTGAGGTAATTGGATAAATATAATTAGTATGGAGCTATCAGAACATGTATTTAACATGTATATAATTGTCAGTGTTTGGTAACTTTGAAAATAGAACATGAAACATTTAGACAGTAAGATTCAAATTTTATGAACCAGAATTTTAAGAAGATTTTTGTTCATGCTAGCATTGTTAGTGAATTTTACATTATTTGCATAGTTGTATATGTTATAGAATTCCTTGGTGATAAAATTACACTTACTTTCAAAACCATACTAGAAAATATTAATAAAATTTTCACTCGTTAATTAGGTTAAATATCTCAATTCTTTTCTTTTGATTTGAATCTTGAAATAATTGATGTAATGCTTTCATTATAGGTCTTTTTTAATTTTCATTTTTTTAATCATTTTATTGGGGCTAATACAATTCATCAGAATCCATATATACATCAATTGTGTAAAGCACACTTAAACATTTGTTGCCCTTGTCATTCTCAAAATTCACAATTATAGGTCTTTATTGTGTCACTAGGGTGTCCTCAGGGAAGGCACAAATAACATTAAAGGGGATTTTTTTTAGGGTTTTATAGCAATGTTAGGAAGATAATACAGATATCATAGCATTCCACAGTTCAATCACATCAAGCAGTGTTATACGATTGCTACCACAATCAGTTTCAAAATATTTTCTACCTTCTTAAACTCCATGATGTCAGTTCCCCTTTACCTCCTACCCCTACTGTACTGCCTATTCTGATGAGGTGCCTTATTCACACCTATGTTTCCTGTAAGTGTAGGACACTAACTTTTAAGATACGATGTGGTAAAAATTTAAATGTGAGGACATCAAGGGGCAGAAAACAAATATAAAACTGATCAAAACACTTATGATTAATGTGTACAATATTCCTTCTGTAAGTTTTTATTATAATGGAGAGCTATTGAGTTATAGGATAGGACTACTAAAATTATATATAAATTTCCAAAATCAGTTATTACTTTTGATAATTAAAATTGTAGTTATATCCCAAGCATGTTTATATATATTACAAACTCTTCTCTCAAAAAACAAATTTTCTCATATGTCTAAGAGATAGGAATGCAGTCACAATTCTTAAATGATATATGTAAAAGCAAGCTAGATGCCACTTTACTTTATTTTTTTTTTAAATTCTGCCCAGAATGTTATAGGTGCTTTATAAAAATATTTGGAAAACACTTTAAATATTAGCACCCACAGAGCTATTGAAAAAAAAAAAAGGCTACAAGATATTTGACTGTATTTTGGGAAAGTGAAGAAATATTTCTCCTGCTATTCATTCTTACAAATAAGAAATACCTTTGTTTGGTAGTGGTAGATCTTATTTGTTACATTGACTCAAAAATGTATTTGGTGATGTGCTAACTTAAATTGGCGAAAATCAGTTTTGAAAATATGAAAATATTAGAGAATAATGAGTAACCCTAAAATTTTTTGCAGACAAGAAAAATCTTTATATAAAACACCCTATATTTGAAACTTCCAATTTAATGAAAAATCCGTTCTTTGGATTTGTGACATTACTTTAAAAAAAATCTTATTTTACCTTTTGATTTATTTATGCTTACTTTAAGAGGAATTTAGTTCAGTGAAAAGGACTTTAATGTCCTCTCAGGCCAAAAGAAGAGTAGTTTTAGGAAGATTTCCATGACCTGAACTACTGTTAATAGATAATTCCTATAGTTGAACTATCCAATCTGAAACCTGAGTAGTTAGTGTATCTATCTTTCTCTTAATTCCATAGATATTTTCCTGTGTGCTGGAATATTTGTCTTTTATACAGACATACAAGAAAGGGACAGGTAGTAGTTTGTTTTGATTTGATTGTTATTTTTTCTGAATATTTTCTTATTTGTACAGTTTTGTGTTTTTAGAGAAGTTAATTTAAAATATTTAAAGTACTAATAAAATAAAACTAAATGATTATGCCTAATTAATAGTAAAGTAAAGATTCCATGAACAAAAAAAATATATAGAAATTCAAAATTTCAACATGTACAAAAATAGTTGATATGGCTCTTCTATCCAGGGTCTTTGTAACTCCCACCAAATGATTGATTGGATGGGGTCATAAAAATAAAGTGTAGAGGACTCTAACTTGGTAACTGGTTAGTTTTATTATTCTGCTGGGTATAAAAGTGAACTATTTCAGAAGCAAGGTCATTCTGAGACCAGTAAAGAAGGAGAGCCACCATCAAAGTGAGTATGTGATTCCTGCCAGAAATAGAGAAAACAGCCGAGACACCAAATGCACCAAAGACCACAGCACCAAGAACAAGAGACTGAACAGAGAAGCTGTGTGGAGACTGAGTCAAAGCAGAGAGCAGCCTCCTGTTCCCACAGGATCAGGCAGCAGTCAGGGGGCTATGCAGCTGAGAGGACCAGAGAAAGACGTACCTACAAGTACTGGTGAGAAAAATTGCTAATACTTAGATGGATATCCTTAACTTTGATAACCAGTCACCTTCCTTAATAAACCCCATTATCAATTTTGTTGTTCTCAGCTCTGTGTGGAACCCAGTAGAGAAGCTGAGTGTTCTCTGAGTGCTGGTGGGTGTCAAAATAGGGTAACGGAGAATGACGGCTGGAGGGATGACTGACTTACACCTCACAGGAGTCAGCCTCAGCCTCGTGTGGAATTGAAGAAGCCTTCATCTTTGTGTGGGCAAAGTCAGAGTTGGCCCCTAAGCCATTTTTTAATTAAATATTTGCATTTTAAAAACACATGTTCTTTTTGTATGTTTAACTTTATTACCTGTTCATTCTATATTTTAAAAACATGGGACTGTATTTTAGTTTGGCCTTTATTTTCCCATTCAATATAAGTCAAATTAAGTGTTCAACTATTTTAACATAACGTATGGTTGAAACGTGATGTCAAAATATTTTAATTGAACTGTTCACATATTCATCAGAAGAAAATTCAAAGTACTGTATATACTCAAGCATACACCGACCCGAATATCAGCCGAGGCACCTAATTTTACCACAAAACTGCCTTAAAAATGTGCTGGAAAACCCATCTTATACATGAGTATATATGGTATCCTGAGTTCAGTAAAAGAGCAAACAGCAAATTCTGGAGAGGATTTAGAGTGACCGAAAGTTTCAGACACTGCTGGTGAGACTGAAAATGCTCTAACTTCTGTGGACAACAAAATTGTGCTTCCATAAAATATTAAAACTAGAAACATCATAGACCCCCAAATACCTTTACTTACTACAGAGTGTAGATAAATAAGAGCTACCACATGAATAGATTTACATACAACCTTGTTCACTGCGGCACTCTTCACAATAGCAAAAATGATGGACGCCATCTAGATGATTTTTATATAAAAACTGATACCAAAATATGGTACATATGTACAATAGAATATTGTGCGAATTTAAAAATAATAATCAATTTCAGAAACACCACAGTCAACCATAAAATGACAAATATTGTATGAAACCCTTTTTCTATAAGTCAAGAATCATTTTCATACTTCAGAACCTATCTTTGAGGGTATTTGCGATAAGAAAGTAAGAGAGGGTAAAAGCAAGCTAGCGAGTAAACAGGTGTTTACTTGGATGAAGGGGACAGCAAGATGCAATATCTGCAAAAATCTATAGAGACACAGCAAACCCTTTGGGGTGTACAAGGATTAAAGGTTAACTAGGTAAATCCTGCTCATATTAAAAGCCTGCAATAACATTCTCAGAGAAGATTCATAAATAGATGTGCAAGTTGAATGGGTAAGGGCAAGAGAACAGCGGTCACGGTACTTTGTTCTTCACCAGCACCGTAATCAAATGAATAAATTCTTCTCTGGGTTCCCTATCCATCATGCAGCTTTCCCATTCTTAAGAAATGGTTTTAACTGTCATGCCGCGTCCAGGTGCACCTTCGGACTCAAAGTGACATCTTCGCTCTTTAACTCTTTAAGAAGGTTTGTGCAGCACATGTGCTCAATGAAGCATGTTATGTGACTTCTTGACTGTTACTCTCATGGTCATTGAGAGTGGATCCAAGAAAAATTAAATTCTTGAAGACTTCCATTTTTTTTCTCATTTATTGTAATGCGTCTATTGGCCCAGTTGGGAAGATTTTTTCTGTTCCTTACATTGAGTTATAATTCAAATTGAGTTACAACGTTTGATTGTAACTCAATAAATGCTTTAAGTTCGTTTGATTTTCACCAAGCAAGGTTGCCACAGCTACACATCACAAGTTGTTAATGTGACTTCTTCCAATGATTCTACCTTATTCTTCTTTATATAATCGAGCTTATCAGATTATGTGCTCTATATGCAATTTGAATAAGCATGGTATAAGGAAAGAACATCGCACGCAGCTGACTCGTTTTAAACCAAGAGTCTCACTCCTTCCTCACTGCCACAGAGGGCTTGCCAACTCCTCACAGCCCTGTGGGGCAGAAGGGCACTGCTTCCTCGGGGTTCGGAAGCTATAAATCCTCATGTTTTTGTTAAGGAGTGTGGGTGAGTTTGAACGGTTAGCCTTGCAGTTAATAATAAAATATAGAATAAATGAAAAGTTTATTCTATAAGCCACTACGCACCAAGGATCATTTTAAACACCTATGTTTTTTCTGTTAAAAAGACCACATCAAAAAAATTGTTTTAAATAAATAAATAAGACTACATCTACATATAGGTATGTAGACTTTATCTACATACAGGTTTCACATGAGGACAATTTAGGTATTCTGAAAATCCCATTCTTGCAATATTGTCTATAGTTTGTTATGAGCCAGAAAGTTGTATATCTTTGCACAGTTGATAAACATCTCTTGTTATCCTCTACTTTCAGCCAAGGTACACCAACAATGTTACCCTCCTTTGCTGTTCTCGTCAGAATCAGCATGAATCTCTGGCAACTTTTTTTCTATTATATATTATATATAAACAGATATACCTAATATATGCACATATATACATCATATATACATATATACACATAATATATTATTTGTGTGTACTATATGTTATACACTATGTATTGCGTATATATTATAACTTCTATACTAGGTTAAAAACAAACCTTCTGCCATCAAGTCGAATCTGACCTATTCAGGCATTCCGTAAAGAGCAGAGTAGAATTGAGAGTTGCCCCTTTGACTTTCTGAGACTGAACATCTTTATAAGAATGCAAATCCACATCTTCCTTCGAAGGCTTGGATGGTGGCTTTGACTTGAAAACTTTGTGGTTAGCAACTAATCACCCACTACATTCCCAGGACTCTTCATAGTCTATACTATGCAATTTCATTATTCTCACTGTCAATTCAATGCTTCGTAAGTAAAATAATGTGTGCAAATAGAATCACAAGTCTGTTTTTAAATATTCCCATTAACCACAGAACTCAAATTTCTTCAAAGCCATTTCTATCAATTTATGCTCATACCCTCCCAGTGTCCATCAACTACTGATTTGTGTCGCATCAACGTAAAATTTTATTTTCTAGACATTCCATATTAACATGGAATATGAAAAGTTTATTCTAGTTCATTTCATTTAGGATAAAGTTTAATTGAGTTTCATTTACAGTGTTCTATTCATTGTTTTATTAATAGTGCATTCCTTTTTAATGATAAATCATATTTCATTGTATGTGTTTGTAACATGCAGCTAATCTACTGTCAATTTAACAAAGTCTGCTTTTTTTCCTATTTTTTGTCTGTGGAGAATAATCATGGCATGAACATGTGTGAACTCGTCTTGAAATATACAAATATTTTTTCTCTTGGTTAGCTTTTTAAAAGAGGAAATATTGAGACATGCAGTAATTTTATCCTTAATATTTTAAGAAACTGCCTGACTACATTACAAATAGTTTCATGCACTGCTCTTAGATTCTCAACAGGTATGTATATGCATGAGGAATTGGATATCTCGATGCTACCTTCAATGCTCAGGATTGTCTCTCATTTTTATTTTTCTATTTTTCTTTCTGATATTATAATAACCCATATTATTATTCTAGTATTCATTCTAGCTATAGGAATAAGAGTTTTGCATTGTGTGTTTGATTTGTTCTTTGTAGTTATTAACAAATCTCTCTTGGAAGAAGTGTAGCCAGAATATTCATTACAAGCAAGAATGCTTTGTACATGGTATCAGGAGAGGCTACTCCTTAGAGGAAGGCATCATGCTTATAAAGTGGAAGGGCATTAAAAAAAGACCATGCATTTTCATCTTCTTTAGAATGTATTTTCTTATTCTGTATTGCTGCATATATATTACTTTCTCATCAGACTCAATAGTCTTATGTTTTTGTATTCCATTTACAGAACTACGTCCTCACAGTGTGAAGTCCTTGTACAACAAAACCAAAAACCATTGAATCGGTTTTCCCATAGTGACTCTTCTTATAGTTTCTGAGACTATAAGTCTTTATGGGATCAGACAGCCTAATCCTTCTCCCTTACAACACATGGGTGGGTTTGAACTGCCAACTTTGAGGTTAGTAGTCCAACAGCCAATGCACAGTGCCAAGGATTTCTTTCATGCAGCTGTTCTGAATGGACAAAAACAAAATAATAAACTCGTGTTTACCAAGACTTTGCTGGGTGTAGCAGAAAACACACATTATAAATATTTGGCATAATAGTAACAACATATGTCCTTATTTCACTCCTGCTCCAGGTATAGCCTGTTATATGATTCTAGTATTTTTCACGGCATTCCCCCAATTTTCCAATTGGCAACAATTCTTCCTATAATAGTTACACTATGACTAAGAAATGGGTGTGTTTTCAATTTCTCAGAATACATCTCATGTTTGGCATGTGGTAATAATTTTTTTTCTTTTTTCAATTTTAAATAGCTAATGTTTGGAGGTAGGTTAGCTGTATAATGACCTAATGTTTGATTAATCACTGCCAGTGTACAATTGTCCTCATTTTATTCCTCTCTGGACCAAATTCTTGTAGTCCTTGTCACAATTTAAATCCAAATTAAACACTTTTATTTGAGTTGGTGTTTTCTTAATTTGTTCTGATCTGTAAAGCACTTTACAGTGTGAACAAGAAGTGTGTTATATAAATGCAAATGATTGACTGAGAGATAGGTTGTTACAGATTAGTCAGAGTACAAGAAGTCAACCGAGTTATTAGCATAAATTATGTCCCAAACAAAGGAAATGTTTCATGGAGAAAAATACAAAGCAAAACAAAAAATATACTGGTATATAGATATGCCTAAAACCCTTCAAGCTACAGTTTCAAAAAAATCATTGTGCTGCATTGTGCACAGTTGACAATAGTAATGACACGACAGCACACATTATATGAAAAGAACATTAGAATTAAGGGGAATCAGTGGAAATTCATCCTAAGTTCCTTATTTTTAATATATGATAATGTGACATAGAAGCAATGGTAATCTTAAAAGAGCCTATCCAGCTATTTGCTGGCAGAACCTGGCAATAAACCTGGTAGCCCCAGTTTCCAATTAGAAATCTTCTTTACCTGGCTAGAATGAAAGACATGACTTCATTGAAATACTAATTTTAACTATAGTAAAAAACATATGTATAATTAGTGGCATTATGAATATATTTAGATTGTGTTGTTTTAATTATAAGGGATATATATTATAATATGCTCTTATGTGCGGGTAGTTCTCTAATGAAAAAAGCTATTAGAAAACATAGCAATATAGAAATGCAATGGTTACATTGGCTTCATAGAGTTTTAGACAACCCACAAGTCTATTTTAAGAGGTAAAGCTGGCTTAGCATACTTCTCAGGCTAGTTCTCTAAATTCAGTATGCAACGTTAGATTCCAAAGCCAAACTCACTGCCATCGAATCAATTCTGACTCATAGTGAGCCCAGAGATGGAGAAATGCACATTAAGGACATTCAATGTATCTCTTGAAGTTATATGCAATGATGTTTACAGTAGTCTTTACAGTATTATTGAACATGTTTTCATTCACTTTCCAATAATGTTATCCTTTGTGTGCACTTAAAAGTACTGTGTGCCAGTAGAGATGTTCGTGTATCCAAAGAATAAGAAGACAAAGCGGCATCCCAATGCCAAACTCAATAAAGTGTAGCAAAAGCGAAGAGACAAAAACCTAAGTAAGAATCTGAAACAGGTTTCTTGTGGAGTGTATTAGAGTGCTGACTGGGATCCCATGGGAAGGAGAAGAAGCTCTTTCACTAGAATCATTTAAAATTACTCTTGGACAGAATATTTAAGAATATACTGCCTGGAACAATCTCATATTGAGACACAGAAAGTCAAGATGACCTAGAAGATAATTTCCGTCTCTAATTTCTACTACATTACAATTCTAGATAGAAAACAATGTATATTAAGGTCACAGATGCAGTTTTAGGAAACACCACATTGTTTGTCTAGTTCTATAATTGTGTACAGAAATGTCAGGTGAAGGTCTATTGACAGAAATATTGCAGAACAGTACCCTGAAATTTACAAATGGATTATGTTAATGTATAAGTGCAACATTTCCTGGACCCTGGCTTATATTTATTGAAATTATTGTGGTTATTTAACAAGATACTAAAATTCATGCTCAGTGCTTTTTATTAAGTGTGTTGAATCATGATAAAAATTCTAATGAAAATCAAATTTTAAAATTGAAAATAAAGAAAAACAATCTGCTGATTTCTATCATTGTAATGCTTCCAAATATTAGAAATATCCCTAAAATATTCCAAATAGTAAATGAAAGTTGAAAATTATATTTATTCTTAGCAAATTATTGTTATTGTTGTTTGTCTATTTATGCACTATGTGTAAACCTTCCAAAACATAGGTTTAAAATATTTAAGTATAATCACATCTAAAAATAGCATAAAACTTAAAAATAGCATGTGTATCCACATTAAATTATCATAATTATGGATTTACTCAGATACAGGGTATGTATGTATACATATGTATGTATACAGGGTATGTATGTATGTATACAGGGTATGTATGTATACATACAGGGTATGTATCGGTCAAAATATCCTTAGGATTGCTAACAAAAGTTTTATTTTAAGATTACAAGCTTCACCCAATGTTAAAAAAAAGCTAACCTAAGAAACATAATATTAATTTTAAGTAATACATTTCAGAAAGATTATCTGGTTTCTTTCAATAGAGGTAGTCTTGGAAACTCACACGGGCATTTCTACCTTCTTTGTTAGAGTCGCTATGAGGCAGAAATGACTTGATGCTAGTGAGTGTGGAATTTTTATAAGTGACATTCTTAGTTTTACGAAAAAAACTAGCATTTAAAAAATGAAAAATAGTTATGCCCAACAGATGAAAAGAGAGGTAAGTGATATACTAATCAAACACACTTGTTGTTTGTATTTATCATTTGAGGGTACGGTAATTTTCATTCAAATTTTGTGGGATTATGAAGAGACTTTTCTCCACCTTTGTCTCCCCCAAAGATATGCGAAACATTAGAGGCCATTTGCCAGCACATGGTGAGAGGTCAGATGCTTAGAGATATTCTCCCTGAAGGCAGTCAGTTGCTGTATTACTGTCTGGTCCTCCCACAAGAGGGGCCCACTCCCTACTGTTATTAAGGAAAATGGGCTACTTCTCCCCAAAGCCATCAGTCTGGTCCACAGTAGGTGGGATTCATACCCTACTGATAATGGTTTCCATGGAGAGCCAGAGAACAGGCCAAACCTGCTCAGTGACATCCAAAGTTAGGCTGCCATCCTGAATCTAGGATCTGCTCATCTTGTCACATGCATACCCATAATCCCTCCTCTTCCTATAGCATGTGTACACCTAGGTTGTCCCCATCTCATTACTGGATTACCTATAGGACAACCTCTTCCTGTGACGTATGTCTTTACCTGTAATTAGCGGGCTTGCATGCCCCCAAAGATACATAAGCCTTGGTTAGCAATAAAGACATCAGCTCTTCCCCTCCTCTCACTCCCCTCTTCCTTTTCCCCTTGGCCTCCTTCCCCTCCCCCTCTCTCTTGCCCTCCAGTCTCCCCATCTCCACGTGGATCACCAAGCGGGGCTGAAGTGAGCATGCTGCCATAAAATGTGTCAGACTCCATTATGTTAATCTCTTCTATCTCTCATGCTCTCTATGACTTTACTATAATCTTTATATTTCTCAACCTTACAATTGTGCCTACGAACCCGTGATTAGTTGTGGGGGAGTGGCCTTTCCCCCACAAAATTTGAACAACTTTTAAAAATGCAAGTTTTTCAGACAAGCAAACAAAACTGCTACTGTTGTTGTTTTTCCGTATTGTCTAGTCTCTTTGGGCTCCTAGAGCCCGGATGTCCCGCAAAAGAAAACCCCACTGGGTCGGGTGTCATCCTCACAAAGTGTTTTGTGTGAGCCTCCTGTTGCCACCTCCTAGTCCAGGTTCTTCCTCTTTCCACTAGCCCTCTTTAGCAAGCATGGTGTCCTCCTTCAAGGACTAATCTCTACTGATAACATGCCCAAAGTAATGAGACATAGTCTTGCCATCCTTGCCTTTAAAGGAGCCTTCTGGCTGTGTGTCTTCAAGACACCTTTGTGTATTCATTCAGCAGTCTGTGCTACTTCCAATATGCTTCACCAGCACCGCGACGCAAATGCATCCACTATTCTTTAGTCTTCCCTATTCAATGCCCAACTTTCATATGCAGATTATCACACCATGGGCAAGACCCAGAGTTAGCAAACCAAAAAGGAAGAACATGTTCAGCATCACATTAAACCGAGATAAATGAAGAAAAAGAAAATGTCTCAAGTTGCAATAAGGAAAGATAAACTAGATTATATTAAATTGTTTTAGCCATTGGCTATTAAAAACAAAACTTTTATGAGTTTTTGGTAAAATGAAACTTGTTTAGTCAAAATAGCATGAAGTCGGTGAAAATAATGAAAAGGAACCCTGGTGGTATAGTAGTAATTCTGGGCTGCTCACTGCAAGGTTAGCAGTTCAACTACCAGCTGCTCTGAGAAAAAAGCTTTCTACTCCTGTAAAAAAAGCTGCACTCTTGGAAACTCACAGGGGCAATTCTACCCCATCCTATAGCACCGGGTTGCTATGAATAAGCTTTGACATGTTGGCAGTGAGAGCTGAGTAGCTGGTTATCTTAAAAATAATTTATGGGCAGAGATTTTCAAGGATGAAAATGAAATTATTTTCCAAGGAGGCATAGTTATTGAAGTTAAATATGCATATAAAATAGAGCAAATGTGCTCACCTATATATTTGCTTTGGAAGCTTGGCACCCATTTTATTGTAGTGAATGAGATAAGCTTCATAAAATAGTACAAGAAATAACAGCCATATAGATTATAGTAAATGTATACTCATATTATTTTTCTTTATAAGGTTTGGCATCTGAAATTAAGGGATCAAAATACTATCATTATGCTGAATGCATTACATATTCAACAAACATGAAAACAATGCTAAATTATAGATTCTACCTCCTTTACAATATGAGAATCTTTGTGGGAATTAGAGGGTAACTTTAAAAATTCTTTATGGGAATTAGAGGGTAACTTCTTCATAGAATACCACTAAATCAAATTTACATATTAGGGAGGATATCTCATCTCTGGAGAAATTTCATGGACTATAGGCATTCTATATTATGCTACTTCCATATTCTTTTAATGATTTCTCAGATAAAACTTTGTACAGTAAATATTGCGTTTTGCACATTTTTATGTTCTAGGAAAAAAAGTAAAGAAAATAGTTTTATATGTTCTCTTCAAAGGTTTAAAACATTTCTTTAATTTTTCTCATCTTCTGGGAGGTACAAAGAGTTTATCCAAGGCTTTGAAATTATTCACACATGTCATTTATTGCTTCCTTTGCTAAAAGCTGTTAAGTTCCCTCCCTTTCTCTTTTGATTGCATCTCTTCCTCCTTTTTTGATTATTCCCTTGTTGGACAACTTTTCATGCTACCAAGATATATAAGGCTATTTTTATTAGAGGAATCTGTGCATAATGGCATAAAACATATTTCAATTTATTTACCCTTTCTGGGATAAGGTCTAATTACAGATTTTAAAGTATGCCATAGTTGATGTTATGCCTGTATTGAACTTTCAAGATATGTGTTATGATAAAGAGACATTTAAGGAGTATGTCTTTATATGTGGTGATTTTCAAGTACTGTTTTACTCACTATTTTCACTTGCCAATGAGTGTTCACCATGTGATCGGTGTGTGTACTCCAACAGAATACATTTAAATCTCACCGTTAGCAGTGAGCACCTTGCCAGTTTTTCTTCTGAAGCCATGTTTATATTAGTTGAAATCCTTCATTACATTTAAATAACAATAAAAAATTAAACTGGCCATTGTTGTAAACTTTATTTTCTCATTTTATACCTACAATTAATTAATTGTTATACTTTATCAGGAAAAAACTTGTTGTTATTAGTTGCCATTGAGCAATATCTGACTCATATTTATGTTTTGCACAACAGAACATGAATTATATTATATTGATATATAAATTCATTTAAGGTAACTAGAACAAGCTTTCAAATATAAACAACAAAACTTGAATATTGTATACCAACCTTACATATCCTCAAGGTAAGTATTGGTTTAGGAATGTATGAGTCTTCTCAGTAAAACATGATCATTTTTCAGAGTAGATAAATTAGACAATGGGTCTTGCTCTTATGCTAATCCATCACTCTGTCACTTATATTCCTTTATTTTTATTCCCAAAGCAGTTACTTTCTGTTTATTTTATAGCCTATCATTTGTAGGTTATTCGTGGTAATGAAATATTGCTCTGAAACTTAAAATACTTTAGAAATGTGAAGTAGAGTGAAGAGAGGTGTTTGATTAAGAAAGAAGAATGTAGATTATTCAGTATCTAGATTTTTAAAAAGTAAGTGCCTGTTTGCATTGTTGTTGCTTTTAGGTACCACCAAGTTTGTACTGGTACAGATCAACCCCATGTCAATCAGAAAGAAGCACTGTCTGGACCTGCACCATGATCACAGTTTTTGGTAAACTTGAACCAAATGCTGCATCCACTGTGTCAATCCATCTTCTTTACGGTCTTCTTTATCCATGACCTTCTACTTTAGCAAGCAGGGTGTCCTCTACCAATTCCTCTTGATAACATATACAAAGTATGTGAATATTTGAACATGGGTATATGTGTGACAGAGGATATTTGTACATGTGCATGGACATTCTGCAAATATATTTATGAATGTGGTGAAACATACAGTGGGCAGAGGTACAGAATCTTCTTAGGCATAACCAAGCACCTTGTGGGAATGTGTTGCTAGGCCTGGAGACTCGGGACTATAGAATCTGGAGAATTCCAAAGTCATATGACATAATGTGATTCACAAAGACAATGTTTTACATCCTATATTAGTGTTAGTGACTAGAGTTTTGAAAGCTCAATGTATCATGTATAGTATAACTATTCTTATCTTCCTATCCAGAGGAAAGAAGGGTATGGTAGTTACATAATTTCATGTCAACTCGAACATACAAAAGTGTAGGGGTGGAGTGTAGTTTGTCAATCAGATCCCAGCTTGTTGGCACCTCCGGGTAGGCGTGGCCTTCTCCAAAGAGGATCCTGGGAACTTCCTCTCTCTTTCTGCCTTCACCTTCCTGCTATCGCTTGAAGTCCAGCCAAAGCCCTGGGATGAACTGTGCCATTGGATCCATGGAATTTTACACCCAACCACCAGTAACATTCCTAAATTCTCCATCAATGTATGTGGCTTCGTGGATCTGAAAAGGACTTAGGGACTAGTATCAGACTTAAGGACTTGATTTAGACTACTGGGTTATTCTCTTGATATCCAATTACGCCTTGACATAAAGCTCTTTCTTACATATATATGCGTGATCTCCTGATTTGTTGCTTTAGTAACCCATCCTGACATAAAAGGGTGATTAAAATAGAGACACACTTGAAAATAATTAGTCCAGTGGACTAATGCAACATGAAAACATGGGTCTCTACAATACTGAAGCCTTAAGAAGTAGATGGTGCAGGGCTGCCACTACCAACCACTAGCAAAGGGATCACATTAGACAGTCCTGGGTAGAGTGGGAGAAAATTTAGGGGAAAAATGAGAATCAAAAGAGAGACCATACTCAGTGGTTGCGTAGACACTGGCAGAACCTAAGATCGTAGACCTTCAGTTTCAGTTCTAAAGTTGAACTCAACTCAATGACTCAATTTTTAGCCAAACAATCAATAGATCTATAAGGGGAATAATAACACTTGTAAATTATGCAGAACCAAGAATAATAAAAAATTGAAGATCAAAAGAGTAACATTTTCCCTAGGGCAAAGTTCAGAAGGCCTAGGGAGGAAGCAAAGTGAAAACTGCCAACACAAGGAGGAAGTGAATAAGAAATGATATATTTAAAGGATTGTAATGAATGAGATGAAATAAAATATATAGAATTGTTGAATGCAAAACTAATGCTCTGCTCTGAAAACAATTACCCAATTCACAATAAAAAGTTTGAGAAAAGGAGGAAGCTTTTCCATTCTTTCTCCTAAGGAGCATTCTCCCTGAAGAGACTTTCTTACTGATTTGTTCATTCTATTTTACAATCTAAAGTATATCCATAATTCTTTAAGGAAACCATAATTCAAATGCCCAGTTCTTCTTTTTCTTCCTTATTAATGGTCCAGAATTCACATTCATACATTAACCCTAGGCAGGTATACTTTAATCTTCAAGATTTTGATAACTTAAAAAAATTTAACACACTAATTACTTATTTGTAAGCAGATTTTATGATTTCAGCATGCTTTTTAAAATTTTTATTGCTACTTCCATGGGTACTAAGTATGTATACCAATAAAAGTGAGACCCTGAGAACATCAATAATTTCACTCTTTTCATGATGGTGCTTACTTGATCAGTTGTGAAGGTCTTTGATTTCTTAATATTGAAATGAAAGATGTTGTGGTAAAAATATGTTGTGCTATAGACATTAATCTCCATCAGTAAGTTCCTCAGGCTTTCACTTTCAGCCAGAAAGGTTGTGTCTCTGTATATTGTGGATTAATAATGAATCATTCACTTAACATATGACAAAGCTTCTCAGATGCTTTGTGGAGAATACACATTAAATAAATATGCTGAGAGGATAAGTCCCTGAGGCACACTTGTCAAAATATACAATTACCTCTTGGTTCTGCATAAGCACAATTTCTATTTTTCTAGAGTTCTTATTTGTAGAAAAGGTATACAAAATTTTTGTGGTCAACACAATCATGGCTTCTGCATATTTAAAAAATACATGGAAACATCTTTCTAGTTCTGTACTTTTAGCCAAATCCTCTCTGACATCAGCAATAATATCTCTCATTCCACATTTTCTTCTGAATCCAGCTTGAACTTCTGGAAGCTCCCTGTCAATATCCTATTGTAATAGTATTTTTTGTCGTTTTAATTTTCTTTTTTAAATGTACTTATATTGATCATTAATGATATTGCTTAATAATTTTTACATTTGACTGGATCAACTTTTTTTGAATGGTTAACATATGTTGCATGGCCAGATGGAAGATATTTTTGTCATAATGCATGTTTCCTACATTGCATGCATTTATTGAAACACTGCTATTTGTTTGCCATCAATTCCTGAAGCCTTTTTTTCCAACTGTGCTTTCAGTGTCCTGTGAACTTCTTCCTTCAATACAATCAGTTACCAATTATATGCTACTTCCTGAAATGTTTGCAGATAGGCCATTTCTTTTTGGTACTGGAGCTCTGTATTCCTTGGTTGTTTCGTTTGCTTGATTGTTTTTCTTTCTTTGATGCTATATTTATTATTATTGTAGCATCTTTATTATCCTACATTATCCCATGTTGTTGTTCTTCTTGGGTTCCATAAAGTCAGTTCCGACCCATAGCTACCCTATGCACAACAGTGCCTGGTCATGCACCAGCCACAGAGCTGCTCTTACTCGTGAACCCATTGTTTCTGTCACTGTGTCAATCCATCTCTTTGAGGGCCTTCTTCTATTTTTTGTTTCTTGTCTTTTATCCTATCGCTGACAGGGTTGTACTTCACAACAGATCTTTACGTGTGCTTTTTGATAATGAACATAATGTTGTCTTTCTTCCATTTGTCATTGCTGCCATAGTATCTCATAGGGTTGTCTGAATCAGAATTTCAACACCCGTCCATTTCCTTTCACTGATGTTTAGGATATTGATCCTGAAGTATTTCGTCTCACTTTTGACAATTTTCAATTGCCTTAGGTTTATATTTCATGTATTACATAGCCCTCAAATTAATGGATGTTTAAAGCTGTGAGTTTTCATTTTGAGTCATCCTTCCTCAGCAATTGAAGATCCTGAAAATTTAGTCCATACACTCCAATAAGGTCATTACTATCTTAAGAGCTAGTTGTGTTTTGAGTGTCTTGGAAGCAGAGGGAAACCTCAGGACCATCTGAAGAAGAACACATTCTAAGTCTTTGTCTAAAATGTTGAAAACCAACATAAGGTGTACCAGATTCTGTGGCACGGAGACCCTGGGACAGAGCAAAGGAGCCAGGCCAAAACCAGAGGACTAGGCAAGAATACCATGATACAGAACAGAGGAATAGTGCCAAGATTATAAGACTGTCGGTCAGAATAAACATAACCATAGAGGCAGAGGCAAGGAGACCAAATGCCCGAGAGACTAACGACCAAAGAGAGAGACGTGGCTCCTGGCTGAGGAGAGGTGTTGCTCTTGACCAATTATTGTATCTTTACTATTTACTCATCCAGATCATGACAACCTATTAGCTTTCCTAATAATCTCCCATAATTGTAAATTTTATGATAAACTGTGTGGTCATTGCAATGAATAATCAAATGCATAAAAGTAGAAAAGTTAGTGTCAGAATAGGTAGAGAGGGATGGAGCATGGAGGCAGGTCTGGTCTTTTTGCCTCAAGGCAATGGGCAATAGGGAAACCACAGCAGGTCCACTGTGGCCACCCCCTCATCTTTTAGTTGTACAGTACTGAATTCAAGAACACACTGCCCTTTCCTGTGCCATTCTCACAATTGCTGTTGGTTGAGTCTGTTGTTGTAGCTGGTATGTCAATGTATCTTTCAGGGTGTTCCTCTTTTTTATTAATCCTCTGCTTTCTGATGTTCTTTTCCAGGCTCTGTCCTAAGTAGATGAGACAAAGTTTCTCCATACGCACTTCTAAGTGAGTATTCTGTGTGTACTTCCTCCATTTGTCCTTCTAAGAGACCTCTGTTCTTCCTTATCCACTGGGCAACTTTCCCATGCATATGAGGAGATTGAAAACATGGTTTGGGTCAGGAACTTTTCAGTTGCAAAAGTGACTGCGTTGACTTGGGTTCTCTAGCTAGCCAAACCAGTGCTGTTTCTATGTGTTTGTATATAGAGATACATTTATATCAAGAAATAACTTACACTGCTTGAAACTGGCCTTAATGAAGAGATCATCAAAGATAAGGATGCTACAGCAAAGTGTGGTGAAGAAAGCTGGTAGTGCCCACCTAGCAATTGGAATAGTGCCTGGGGTCTTAAAGATTTGTATTCAAACAAATAGCCATCTAAATGAGGTGTCAACAATCCACAGCGAAGAAGGACACCAGCCTGTGTGATTCAAAGATCATGAAAACTAAATCCAAACATGATGAAGGGAAAATTAGCAGAGCTTATATTGTGAACACCCAATTTGTAAAAGGCAATGGATGACAGTGGGAGCCCAAATCCTTCTGCGGAGTATCTAATCAAATTCAGCTTCTGGCAGATCCTCTCTGTCCACAGGCAGGGGACTTTCAACAGTTTTAATATCAGACAGAGATTACAGTGGATTGAAGTATAGTAAAATATAATGTTTGGTCAGTTTACCTCCTTCTTGACCCCACCTGAATTTGTTCCTTCTTGACTCCACCTAAATTTGTTTTAGGCTTAAATATTCCCTGCTTGGTCCATGACAGAAATTACTCTGGCAGTTTAAACATTGATGGTGATCTTTTCTTTCTTATTCTTTATTTTTATCTCCATATTATTATACGTTCAGTTTCATTTTGTTTTCTTTCTGTTAGGTTTTTCAGTTTATGAAACACAGAAAGTGCATTCACAGAGAAAATAACTGATGCAATGGTTTATTGGGGACAGGACAGGGGTGGGAAGGAGGGGAGGAATTGTGGAACAAACAATGAATGGCATGTGGGGGGAGTAATAGAACTGATTGTGATAATGAATATACAACTCTTAAAAGTGACTTATCTATGGAAATGTATGATATGTGACTATTATAGCAAGAAAATAACAAAATTTTTCTAAAAACGTTCAATAATGGTTACCACGGGTGAAGGAGGAAGAGATTTTTCTTAGGGGTCATTGAGCTTATGTTAATGGTAGTAGAAACATTTGGGAAAGGATATCAACAATGCTTTCACAACATGAAGAATGTAATCAATGGCACTGAATTATGCATGTAGAGGTTGTTTGTTGAATGTTTAAATGTGTATATTTATGCCACAATTTAAATAATAATAAGAATTACACTAATAACTAATGAGTACAAGGAAGGATAAAATGTTCTAAAATGAATTGTGATATTGATTGTACAACTCTTCTTGATATGATTGAACTACTGGATTGTATGCTATATGGATGAATTGTCAATAAAACTGTTAAAAAAAAGAAGAAAGAAATGGTTTACACAGTTGTAGAAATAGTTAAGTCCAGTCCAGTTCAAGTTTTGCTTCTCCTAACTCATGGAAACTGTGAGCAGGAAGTATGATGAAGAAGCAGAAGGGTGGTAGGTGGTTGGAGGATGCAGACATAATATGAATCTGGTCTGCCAAATGACATCAAGCCTTGATAATCTGCTAAAACAGCTCCTGTAAACAGCAGGCAGATCAAAGAACCAGACAAGATCTGGCAGAACTCACCAGGATCAAAGACCCAGACAAGAGCTTGCTCTGGCAGAAGGTGAAAGGCCCAGGAGGGTTCAATTCTACTGGGTCTCCTTATCTTCTACAAAAGGTTTATGACATCACTGAGGTTTCATCAGGCTCCATCCCTACCCTTACACAGGTGTATGTGGTTGGCATAATCCCTAGCCAGGAAAATGACATATTTGACATTGAACACTTTTTAGAGAGGTTTTGATCAGCAGATTTACCCAATAAAAGACATAATTACATTTCATGAGTGTTGTTTCCATGAGTATTGATAATTAATCTAAGTGAAATTAAATCCTCAAAAATGTCAGTCACTTCACTATCATGACATCATCTATTGGTTCAATTATGGGAATTTTTCTTTTCATTATATTGAGATGTAACTCATTAGGGGGCCTGTTAGTATAGGCCAAAATATTACTTTTCTTAAGATGGCTAATATCAGTTTATCAGCGGGGTGGGTGAGGGGAGGCGCCGGACAGTGTAATGTAAGATACAAAAATAATTTATAAATTATTAAGGGTGCATGGGGGAAAGGGGAAGAGGAAGGGAAGGGGGGGGGGAGGAAAATGAGCAGATTCCGGGAACCCAAGAGGCAAGAGAATTTTGGGAATGATGAGGGCAACAAATGTATAGATGTGCTTTACACAATTGATCTATGTATTGTGATGAATTGTATGAGCCCCAATAAATTGATTAATTAAAAAAAAATTCACGCAACACTCCTCAAGCAAATATATTTCAATAGAAGGATAATTAATTAATGAGTTCTCTGTTATGAGTTTCCCTGGCTGCTTAAGCACATTATTTGTAACAAGTGTTTTTAAGTAGAAATATCTGTTAAAAAATTATCAAATACAGTTTACACCTGAGTTATCCACGAGTTGCAAGTTGCTCATAAACAAGGTGGCTATTTTGCTTAAAAATTACTTATATAAATTCTATAACTTTTTATTATACCATTTATATGACAGGAATTCTCGCGGCATGGTGGAAGAACCCTGGAGCCGTAGTGTGTTACACATTTTTGCTAACAAGGTCAGCACTATGATACCACCAAGCCACTCATTGGGGAAAATATAGAGCTTTCTACCCCAGTATAGAGTTACTGCCTTGGAACTCCACAGAGGCAGTTCGACCCATTTGGAAAGGGTTTCAGTGAGTTGGAATCAGCTCAATGGCAGTGAGTTTGGTTTTATTATATTATGTGACTTTTTGACATTTGAAAAAAAAGATTCCTGTCTAATTGATTTCAACTCGTTTTGATCTAATGTATTTGAGAGTAGATCTGTGCCCCATACATTTTCAGTGACTGAACATTTTGGAAGTAGATGCCAGATCTTTTACCAAGGTCTTTCAGGGTATATTTCAACCATCAAACTTTAGGCTATTATCAGAATTTATTTGTACCACCCAAAGACTCTTATCAGATAATAGACAAAGAACAACCAATTCAGAGTTTGTGATTTCAGACCCAATTGACTTGCTATCCCTTGAGACTAGTCCTGATGTCCCAGATCTAAAACTCATTTCCTCAAGGTATTCAGTTATGTCTAAGAACTTTTAGTATTAACTTAATTTTCCTCCTGATCCCTGGCAATAAGACCCCACAGCTTCAAATATGCAGATCATGCCTTACACAGCACCAGCACAGTAATCCCCTTTGATACTTGAAGCCATGGCATGATGTAGGTGTATGATATCCTAGATTTCCTGGTAAAGCTTACTGCAATAATAGAATTTGAAAATATATGAGCCTTGCCTTTATGATTCATGTTTACTGTGAATATTTCATGTTGTAGGTCATTTTTTTTAAAACTCATCTAAGCAAAGTATGTTTGAGAACAATAATACTGTCCTGTATCAATACAAAAAGTATAACTATGCCCCATACAGTGTCAGAAAAAAATATGTGCTGTGTAGTTGTCTTGGTTTGATCTCTGTTGTATTAGGTATATAGTTTATGTATCTTAAACATTCTTTTTAAAAAACTTTGTATTTTCAATTAGATGGAGATTTATGTAGTAGAGCATCAGTTTTACATTCAACAATTCATAAATATTTGGTTTCATCTCACTCATTGCAATTCTTTCAATATCACGTATCTCTCTTCCTCCCTGCATTTTCTGTTTCCATATGTTCCTCTTTTCTAATTTTTTCGGGATGAGTGAATCGATGGCCAAATGCTGCCTTTTTTATCTTAAAAGGCTATAACAATTGTAAAATATTCCTTGATGTGATTAAACTATGGAACAATATGTTATCTGATTAGCTCGCAATAAAATGGTTTAGGAAAAAAATTAAAAAGAAAAAAAGATATTAATTCTAACCCAGGGTCCACTGAGTTCCATAACTGAAGAGTGGCTAAGGGGCATCTTCTGTGGGTCTCACATCCACATAAAACCAGTGTCCCTGCTCCTTTATGATCTTGAGTCTAGTTCCACATGTATTTCCCATTCTGTACAGGATTCTAATGGGATTCTTTTCAGAGCCATTGGTAGTTAAAAATGGTATCACTTATCTGATGTTTGCATGAAATACTAGCCCACTGAACTAAATGTTCCTAATGTCTTTTGATATTCATCACTTTTCTTTCTTCTAGATGGGTAGAGCACAATAGTTTCACTTAAAAGGTTGCTCATGAGTTTTCAAGACTCCTGTTGTGAGTCACCAAAGTATATTGTCTTTGTGAGTTATACCAACACTATAATCCTAATTCCTTAGGGCCAGGTATTTGGTTATGTCTAAGATAAGGTGGCCAGATTTTAACATTAGTAAAGCAGGA
>NW_022103903.1:5785376-5797064 GCF_000313985.2 Echinops telfairi
CTGTCTGCAAAATTAAAAAAAAGTATTTATTATCTGAATAGCTGATTTGTTGACATCACTTGTTTAACTAGCACGCAGTACGATGTGTATCGTCTGAGAGACAGTTACAAAATGTTTTCGTCATTGCCAATGCCAAAAAATGCCATTGTTCATTAAGTCCAAACAATGGTGGTCGAATTCTAACAACTGATCAACAATGCGAACTTTGATAAGCAGTTCTCAATAATCAGTTCTCAAAAATTATTTGTTATTATTAATGTTTAACATTATAAAATTAACAAAAATAATATAAAACTCATATCCTGGCAAAATAACTACATGGCAGCCGAAAACCGTATATTCCCTTCCCGTTCTCCCGCTTTTCCCTAGCTTGTCGTGCATTCTTTCCAAAAATCGGGACATTTTTAAAACGCCGCGGGACGTGGGACAAATTGTTAAAATGCGGGACGTCTGGTCACCGTAAAACTTTTCATATTTCCCCTGTGTATGCTCCACCATGTTCAAGGATGTCTTTAAAGGCCTTCCACTCTCCCTCCCAAGTTTATTCAGCCTACACCTCTACCAAAAGCATCTGCTCATAGCTTACCACTGTTGCAAGATTATTTACTAATAAAGTTTGCCTGTTTTGCTTTTTACACTTCTCAACTTCCCAGTCTCCCCCTACCTTTTTCTCCCTCAAACTTTCTCTTCTTAAGAAACATTGTGTTAGGTTTGTATTTTCTCACCCTACTTATTAAATCTCTATGCTGAATAGGTAATCATAGAAGCTGGAATATTTGAAGACCACAGAATCAGGATCGGAAGGAAGGCTTGTTAACCACCTACAATACGCAGATGACACCACTTTGCTTTCTGAAACTGAGGAGGTTTTGAATCACATGAAGATCAAGTATTGCAGCCTTGGAAAGTAGAGGGGGAGGGGAGAGACCGCTCAAAGTTGGATTGACACAGTGGCTGCAACAATGGGCTCGAGCATAAGAACCCTTCTGAGGATGGCGCGGACCGGGCAGGGTTTCTTCACGTTGAATGAAGGGTCCCAATGAGTGGAAACTGACTCAACAGCACCGCAGAGCAAAGGTAGCCTTACTAACCCGCATCTTTACATAGTACTATGTCAGAGATGCCATACAGTAGAATTTACGGATTGTATATTTGATTTTTAAATTAAATTCTAGTTAATAACACACATAATTTCTAATAAAATGAGTGTAAATAAAGACTACTATGATTATTAATCATATAATCTTCTTGTCAACATTCTACCCATTTATCATGGTACATGAATGTCATATCAATTATGAGTTGTGTCCACTTAAATGTCACAATGAGCTAATACTTCTGCTAAGTTTTAACAAACAGAAAATCACACGAAGGAAAAGCATCCCCCTCAATTAGTTTTCCAAAAGGATCTCTAATGCTTATAATCTCCAAGAGAGTGGATGATTAGACTCATTCATTTTCACATTCATATAACTTTCATAATTTATAGTGAAATTTCTGAAAATGTGAAATATAAAACAACTCCCTCTGGCATTTCTAGATATTTATTGAAAGTGCAAATATCCGGGGCCTGGCTGGCTATATATATTGTAACAAATATGCTTAGTAACTCATCTCCACTTTGACGTTTTAACCACTCAAGGTTTATAAAGGTTCCTTCTCAAAGTGGCTGTGAAGACAAATTGCTGTATTGTGATACTTTCTTCTACATATTGTGAAAAAAAGCTATCTTAAAAAAAAAAAAAACTTTCCAGGCTTGCCTGTTTTTTGTTTGTTGGTTGGTTGGTATGTTTGTTTAAACAATAATTTCAATTTAATGAAATCTGCATTTGGCTTTGACCAAATTAAAAAAACTGAACAAAATTTAATTTTCATACAATTGGCTTGAAGGTAATCAAGTGGCCATCAAGCTCAGAAGCAACAAAACCCACATGGAAGAAGCACACCAGCCTATGCAATCACGAGGTGTCCAAGGGATCAGGTGTAAGGCATCATCTGAACAAAAATCTTACCATAGTGAATGATGGGGGAGTGTGGAGTGGAGACCCAAAGCCCCTTAGCAGTCCACTGGAGATCCCCTTGCAGAGGGGTCTTGGGGAGGAGACGAGCCAGTCAGGGTGCGATGTAACAACGATGAAAAATACAACTTTCCTCTAGGTCCTAAATGTTTCCTCCCCGCTCCCACTATCATGATACGAATTCTACCTTGCAAGTCTGGCTAGACCAGAGGAAGTGCACTGGTACAGGTAGGAACTGGAAATACAGGGAATCCAGGACGGATGATCCCTGCAGGACCAGTGGTGTGAGTGGCGATACTGGGAGGGTAGAGTGAGAGTGGGTAGGAGAGAGGGAACCAATTACAAGGAACTATATGTGACTTCCTCCCTGGGAGACGGACAACAGAAAAGTGGGTGAAGGGAGACGCCGGACAGGGCAAGATATGACAAAATATAATTTATAAATTATCAAGGGCTCATGAGGGAGGGGGGAGCAGGGAGGGAGGGGGAAAATGAGGACCTAATGCCAGGGGCTTAAGTGAAGAGGAAATGTTTTGAGAATGATGAGGGCAATGAATGTACAAATGCGCTTTACACAATTGATGTATGTATGGATTGTGATAAGAGTTGTATGAGCCCCTAATAAAATGATTAGGAAAAAAACACACACTTGGATCACACAAAAAATTGGTATACATATAATTTTGTTCTGTTTATAAAAAAATTGTTTTATACTACTCACTTCTTAATGCTTCCTTATATACTTCTGAATATAGTGCATATATATTTTAATGTATATAATAACCAGATATAAATGGTTGGGAGGTTAAAGGCTTTCCATCAGCAAAGAGATATTGCATGATCTTGAGATAGAGCGTAAACATCTATTTCTGTTTGAATAAAATTATATTTGTCTCTAAATGAAAAATACTGCAGAATCTTAATGACAAGTTCTCTCATTTTCTCTCTCTCCCTCTTCCTCTCCCCCTCCTACCCCTTCTCCCCTTCCTCCTCCTCCTCCCTCTCCCTCTCCTCTTTGTTTTCCTCATGAACACACACACACACACACACAAGCTGATATAATAACTTATCATTCGACATCAGGTTAATGAAATAAAGTCAATAAAATATAAATAAACCACTTTCTTGTATTTTTTCAAGTTCAGGCAAGATCCATCTGACATCAACAATGGTATTCCTTGTTCCATGTCCTCTTCTGAATCTCTGGCAGTGTCCTGTCAATGTCCTACATCAATGGTTCTCAACCTTTCTAAAGCTGCAACCTTTTAATGCAGTTCCTCATGTTGTGGTGACCTCCAACCATAAAATTATTTTCATTGCTACTTCGTAACTGTAATTTTGCTACTGTTATGAATTATAATGTAAATATCTGATATGCAGGATGTGTTTTAATTGATATAAATTGGACATAACTAAACATAAATAAAGCATAGTGATTAATCACAAAGCAATATGTAATAACATATTGTGAATATTTATGTGTTTTCCGATGGTCTTAAGCGATCCCTGTTAAATGGTCATTCAACCCCCATAGGTGTCGCAACCCACAGGTTGAGCGCCACTGTCCTAGATGATCTTGAGCAAAAATTTACTTGCCTGTGATATCAATAATATTGTTCTATAATTTAAGCATTCTGTTGAGTCAACTTTTTTTGGAATGGGAAGAAATATGGACCTCATCCAGTCCATTGGCCAAATAGCTGCTTCCCAAATTTCCTGGCACAGATAAGTGTGTGCTTCCAGTGCTTCATCAGATTGTTGAGATATTTCAATCAGTATTCTATCAATTCCTAGAGCCTTGTTTTTAGCTAATGCTTTCATTGCAGCATGAACTTCCTCCTTCAGCACCATTGGTTCTTGCTTATATGCTACTTCCTGAAATGGTGGCATATCCGCTAGTTCTTTTGGTACAGTGACTCTGTGTATTCTTTTGATGCTCTCTGCATCATTTGATATTTTGTCCATAGAATCTTTCAAGATTGCAACTCGAGGCTTGATTTTCCTAGCTTCATGCTTCACAAATTCCATGTTCTGATTACTATTGGACTTTTTTTCAATAAGAAGAACTGTTTCTTCTTACTTTGAGTTTTGTCCCCATATAGAAATCCTGATGCCTCCACTCACACAGGCTCTTCTGTGCGAATCCATTTCTGTCACTATTGTTGATCATCCTTTGAGGAAGTAGCTCCTCCTCAGTCACATTTCAAATGCCTTCCAACCAAGGAGTGCATATTCTGGCACTATTCCTGCAATGTTCTGGTCCCATTCATTAGGTCTCTAGTATCTTGGTTTTCGATCTATGCGTGAGGTTTTCAGTGTCTACTTCCTCTGAACTAAGCAGTGCCATTGGTTCTTGTTATATGCTACCTCTTTAAATTCTGGAATGTCCACTGGTTCTCTTGATACAGTGACTCTGTGTACCCTTTCCATGTTCTTTGATTCTTCCTGCATCATTCAATATTTATGTCGTCTGTTCTAGTCTGGGAGCTCCACTGGAACTTACTCATTTTTGGTGACCTGGCTGCCATTTAAATAATAGTCATACAGTTTCGAGCATCACAGTAACACACAAAATGACAGATACATGATGGACCAAATCCTGGGACACTTGATTAAGTAAAATATATCAAGTGTGAAGCAATTGATTCTCAACATATCATCCATCTAGGTCTGTCCATGTCTGAATGTAGAATCTCAGGATCTCTACACCTTTCCTGAATAAGTCTGCACTGTGGTATGCATCATGTCGAATGGCAGTGTGAAGAACTCCAGGGACTCAAATCATATATCTTTGGAATGTTCAATATTGAGGGGGGGAAAAGAAAATATAAAGGAGCAGAATCTGTGCTGTCAGAAGCAATGGGTTAATAATCAGAAGGTTTCAGGTAAAAAAATGAATAAAAATCTGAAAATATTATCATTATCCAGATGAGAATAGGGGGAGTTGAAATAGTTAATTTGGAAGTGGCTTATATGGCATCTATTTGTCACAAAGGGTCAATGGAGCACAATCATAGAGCAAAGCAAATGAAAGAGAAAGTGGGGCAAACGGGAAGACTGCAAGTTATGTAAAACATGGAATCAAGAGTAACACTTAAATGCTTAGCATAAAATCCTGTTTATGGTAATTTCATTCACGGAGACAAGTAGGGTTAGGAGAGAATTATGATTAAGGCATTGAAATGTTGCGTTTGAGACATCTGGGGGAAATCCCGGAAACTCCTCAAGGCTCTCGAGAATCGGATGTGCACACAAAGTGTGAGAGAGCTGGGCATCAAATACAGATTTAGGTATTTGTAATATAAGCATATACAGCCAATGTTGTTATAATAATAAACAATTGAATTATCTTTGTAGCATACAATAACAATAAATAAGGTTAAAATTCTTCTTTCAATTCCAATATGATCTAGTTTGGTGTCTATTACAAATTATGACATTATAGTTTGCAGATTAACCACCAGTCTGTCCAAGTGCTATTTTGTTTTGTTTTTAAATTTTTTATCTAAAATGACAATTCAGCTCATATATAAAATATGACAATCTTTTGGTAGAATAAAAAAAGGCCTTTGAAGTGGTAAATATAGTACTCTAAAAGTTCCACTTAGTCTCTTCCAATCCCATTATATTAGTCCGCGAAGGTCATAACAAAGCCTAAATTCAATGATACTAGGGAATTATTTTTCTTTTTAAGAAAGATCCTTCAAATAGATATTTAAAGGGCACATATGGTACTTCCTTTACAGGGAGAGATGAAACAATTTAGTGGGCAAGATACACAGTATACTGAACATGGTCATTGAAAATATAACTGTGGATGAGTTTTTCATGGATAGTAAATAGAGGTAAATCTGATGTAGATAGGATGCCTAAGTGACATTGAGAAAAGAAAAATGACAACATTTGAGGTAACTGAAAGAACAATTTTGCAAGAGAGCTTACAAACTGTGGCACCACAGGACTCAATAGATATAGATATAGAAAGAGATAGAGGCAGTGCTATAGAAATAGACATAGTCATAGACATGTATATGTGTATATATATACATGTCTACATGTATGTATGCATATATGTGTGTGTGTTTGTGTTTTGTTGTTGTTAGATGCCATAAGTCAGTTCCCACCTCTAAAGACCCATGAGCAACAGAAACAACACTCCTCGGTCCTGCACCATCCTCACACATTTCCCTGTGCTGAGCCCCTCATTTCAGCCACAAGGTCAATCTACCTTGAGAGCCTTCCTCTTTTCACTACCCCTCCACTTTACCAAGCATGTTGTCCTTCTCCAGGAACTGGTCTCTCCTCACAAGATGTCCAAAGTATGCAAGAGGAAATCCAGTCATCCTTGGATCCAAAGAGTCCTCTGTATGTATGTCTCCCCCGACAGGTTTGTTTGCTCTTTTGACAATCCATGGTATTTTCAATTCTTCCTTAGTACCCCATTTCAACTGCATCATTTTCCCTTCAGTCTTCCTGTTTCAATGTACGATTTTCACATGAATGTGAAGCAAATGAAAATATCCTGGCTTGGGTAAAACACAATGCAGACCTCAAAGTAACATTTCTGCATTTCAACACAAGTTTTACCCAATGCGATGTGTCCTTTGATCTCTTTACTGCTGCTTCTACGAACATTGATTGTGCATACAATCAAGATAAAATCTTTGACAATTTCAAGCTTTTCTTCATTTACCGTAAGGCTTTCTATCAGTCCACATGTGAGGACTTTGGTCTTCTTCACACTGAGCTGTAGTCTACGTTGCAGGCTACAATCCTGATCTTCATCAGCAGTGCTTCAGATCCTCACTTTCAACAAACAAGATGGTATCTCCCGCCTATTTGTCTTAGGTTGTTAATAAGTCTAACGCCAAACCTGAGATGTATTCTTCTTCACATAATGCAGCTTCTCTGATTATTTGCTCAGCAGACAGTTTGAATAAGTACAGGGAGAGAGATAGCTCTGTTGCAATTTCCCTGATTTTAAACCATGTCTTATCCCCTTGTTCTGTTGGCATGACTGCCTTGTGATCCATGGAGAAGTTCCTCATGAGCACAATGAAGTGGTCTGGAATTCCCATTCTCCTCAAGACTATCCATAGTTTGTTATAATCCACAAAATTTAGTACCTTGGCAAATTCAATAAAGCAAAAGTAAACAGCCTTTTGGTATTCTCTGCTTTCAGCCAACATCCATCTGATGTCAGCAATGATAGCCTATGTTTCACCTTCTCTTACAAATCCGGCCCTGAACCTCTGGAGCTTCCCGCTTCCTGGGAATGTACTGCTGCATCCATTGTTGGATGATCTTCAGCAACAATATACTTGTCTGTAGTATCAATGAGAGTGTTGTATAATTTGTAGATTCTATTAAGTGACCTTTGTTTGGAATAGGTACAAATATGGATCTCCTCCAGTCAGTTGGCCAAGTAGCTATCTCTCAAATTTCCTGGCATAAATGAGTGTATTCTTCCAGTACTTCCTCAGGTAATTGAACGTTCAATAGCTATTCCATCAATTTCTGGAGCTTTAAAAATTTTAATTTTTGCTAATGCTTTCAATACAGCTTAAACTTCTTCATTCAGTACCATTGGCTCTTTTTCATATACTACATCCTGAAATGGTTTAATATCAATATATGACTTTCTTTGAAAATGGGAGATAAAAATAATGTAACCATTCCATAAATCTTGAAGCTCCTTCATACATAGACAATTATATATTAGTTTTTTCATAACATAAAATTCTGCTGAATATAGAAAGATAAGGTTGACTTATATCTAGGCATATATGTGATTTTTAGATATAATTTCTTGAGATTATTATATGAAGGAAATTATTTGATATATTGCCCTGCCTAACATCCAATGGCAGAAGTTTTTAAGTGCGTAACTCCTAGTTGGATGTTAGTTTTATCAATACATTTATTTATCTATTTTTGTGCCTGTGATGAAAAACAAATGGAAAGAGATCATAGGATGTATGAGAAGTTGATTATATATAACAGGACTTATACTCATCACTTAAAATGGGAAAGTGATATCTCCCAAGTATAAAATTATTTTTCAACCAAGCCAAACTCACTGCCCTTCAGTCTATTCTGACTGATAGTGACCTTTAGGACAGAGTATAACTTCTTTGTGGATTTCTGAGGTGGTAAATCCTTATGGGAGTAGAACATTTATGACTACTGAAATTTCAGATAGTAGCCCAATTCCTAATTCACTATGTCAACAGCTGGACAAAAAAATTATCTACTTATTTATTTAATGTGTGTATTGCTGGACAATACAATTGATGGACAAAAAAATATCTATTTGTGTATTTTATTTACTTAAATCAAGGTGAAAACAAAATCCCTAATATGGGCGAGCAGGAGCTGATATTTCCTACATTAGGAAGAGGGAAGATAGATGATAGATAGATAATAGATGAATTCTCTTTTCCTTTTTTGAACTCCACTTTTTATACACATATTAGAATTGTGTGTGTGTGTGTGTGTGTGTGTGTGTTATATAATCATGAGAATTCAGTCTTTGGTTGACTGCTGTAGATACCACTGATTGCTAATTTGTGTTGGCCATGAAAGCAGTGAATATTCACAGTGTGAACTGCAATGACGGATGCTTAAGTAAAGAGACATGTGTCCTTTTTCCTTTGCCCTTTACAAGCTCAAATGCACTAGAGGCTCCAGGCCTCCATAAGGAAAAGAAGTGGTATCTCCATGCCTGATTATGTTTTCATCAACTTCATATCATGGAGAAAGACAACCTTTAAAATTCAACATAAGATTAGAATTTTTAACTGGACTTGATATTCTAATAATTAATACATGAAACGTATTAAGTCTGCCATGAATGTCATTAAGAATTAGAAGGAGATTTTATAGAGCACAGTTGAATGTAGTGCGATAAAATGGTTTCATTTTATGGCTCACTTTTCAGTAGCAGCTTATGTAAGTTCATGGACATTAAATAGCAATGATTCATGCTGGCAGGGAGGGGAGAGAATGCTGATAGATTTCCAATAGTCCAACAATCTGTCAGGTGAGAGAAAATTATGCAGAGCTTCACTAGAAGGGCTGTTCCAAAGGCAGTGAGCGAGGGGCACTGCGGGCCCTGGAAGAATCTATCCATTTAAGGTAGCGATGGCTTACAGGAGGATTCGCCCTTATGCTGTATGTCTGGGGACTCATGACACTTTAATCAAGCACATAAAGGAATCTGATGTGGAGAAATATCACAGGTGAAGGAATGTGTTGAAATAAAGCAGATGAAATAGGTTTACATTCCGTTTTACCACTTGTTTGCTGAGAATTGGTTATGATATTGATATATGGTTTCTTGGACAAATATAAAAGATTAGAAAAACTACTGGAGTATTTTTTTCCTCAAAAGGGATGGTCTAGGGCTAAGAAATTTTCAAAGACCAAGCATTCAATTAAATTACAGGAATTAAAAGAATAGAGGTAAGAAAGGAATTTTATGTGACTTTGTGTTACAGAATTAGAACTGAAGTTCTAATTCTGCACCATTTTTAAACTTTAAGAAGCTATAATTAGAACAAATAAAAGGTCTATCAATATAACTTTAGAAAAGCTAAGAGAGAACTATATAACAAGTTTACTATTATAAAGTGGGATTATATCATATATAATGAAGTGAATGACCTTTCAACTTTGTTTGAGATTCATGGTAAATGTTAAAATTCAAAACATTAAATACATGTTTGCTTTTTTATGAGTTTTAGCTGACGTTAAAATACAAATTGGAAAAAAAATTAAAACAGATTGGAATATCTAAATACATGATTAAATTTTATTTTGTTTACAGTTTTCTGTTGTTGTTTTTAATTTTCCTGTAAAAGCGCTGGGGTGTTTGAGAGAGATCCTAAAATGTTATGCTGGAAGTAACATCATGAAACATATAGTACATGTTTTAGTCACCATTAAAGAATATATTTCAATTATTTCAACACAATGTCTTGAAAAGCTAAAGTGACAAAATATTTGTCAAAGTACACTGTTGAAATTAAATAAGTAAAATATCCCAAAAATAGATTTCATCTTAAAAGTCCGAATATATACACATATGAAGAGTCACATTGCAATAACTTGGGGAACCACTTACTAATAAATGTATTTTGTTACCACTAAAACCTAATAAAGTAGTTATGAATATATTGTTATCCTGATGCTGTCTAGATAGGGAAGAATCAAAATTGAATCTTAGAGCTAAAATAATTTCACTGTGACTAATGGTACACTGTACAGTAGAAAATGATTAAGGGGAAAAATATCACCTCCAGTTATGCCGCATTTTTTTCATAAGAAAATACATGAGATTCAATTACCTTCTGGTAGTAGCCTTGAAAAGAACCAAAAGCTAGACATTAGTGCTTTAATTGTAGTCTAGAATACTTCAGTGAACGGAGTTGATTAAGTTTCTTTAAATTAGGGATGTTCAAATGATAAAATGCCCTTTATTCATTTATTGCCATAGGGATCATTGCACATGGGAGAATAAATTATTTGAAATCAAGTTTAGACATTAGCCAAATTAAATCCATACCAAATTTAGCAAAATAGTCACTTGACTGATAATGAACAAAAATTCAAGGAAATACATGGAAGATTTAGGCTTGTAATTCAATAGCTTGAGCACGTTACTTGGTATGCTATGCAAGGAATGAATTCAGCATCGGGTTACATTAAAATATTTTTGTAAGATGTCTTATTTTTAATAATGATGTTATTAAAAATGTCCATTAAAGTATAATTTTAAATATTTTAAAGATACTGTAGTTGGAAAAAATTACATAAAAATTCAATGTAAATTGTACTCTGTTGCTAGGTGCAGTCTGTTTCTACTCAAAGTGACCCGATGCAAAACAGAATGCTGCCAGTTCTGTCCTAATGGTACAGCTATCGTGATCATCTACTACAGCATACCGTCTACTACTGTATTCCCTTGTAATGATATGTTTTTCTCTGAGTTCAGTAGAGAGGTCTTTATATCCATTTGTGATTTAATCACTAATATTCTTCCTTTTTTTTTGTCAGTCTTTCCTGTGGATTTTATTCATCTTTTAAAAAAATCAAATCTAGGTTCTTTCCCTTTTTTAAAATGTTTGTCAATGTTTTCCTGCAGCTCTTTGAATTTGTTTCAGACAGTTCATTTAAGGTCTTTGTTTAGTAAAATCAAAAGTCTGGATTCATGGCCTATTTCTGTCTTTTGTATGCTTGTGTATGAGGCAGACTTTCTCCAGTAGCATATCTTGTAATTTGCTTCTCACAAACTCATTGTTGGATAATTTTTTAAATGTAAACATATTGTGAATATTAAATATTTACTCTTTAATTGACATTTTAAAAAATATTTGAAATTTTTTTTTGTAAATCATTTTATTGGGGGCTCATAACTCTTATAACAATTTATACATCAATTGTATTAAGCACATTTGTACATATGTTGTCAGCATTTTTTTTAAAAATAATTTTATTAGGGGCTCATACAATTTTTATCACAATCCATACATACATCAATTGTGTAACGCGCACTTATACATTCATTGCCCTCATCATTCTCAAAACATTTCATCTCCACTTAAGCCCCCGGCATTAGGTCCTCATTTTTCCCCCTCCCTCCCTGCTCCCCCCTCCCTCATGAGCCCTT
>NW_022103903.1:5798096-5802002 GCF_000313985.2 Echinops telfairi
TGCCCTTTTCCTCCCAGCTCTTTCCTCTATTTCCCTTGATTTTCCTCCTGTCCCACTATCATGCTCAGTCCCCACCAGATTTCAGCACTACCTGTTTGTTACATTTCCCTTGATCATGCCCTACCAGGTCTCCCACCCCCTCCTCACCACCAATTTGGATCGCTTGTTGTTCCCTTGTCCCTGGGTTTGTTAACACTTCTTCCCTTCAAGTTAATATGCCTAGGGTTATGGTTAATTTGAACAGAACTCTATAGTAAATTGTTAATGACCTTTTTGTGGTAAGTATAAATATCCAATGGGTCTACCATTATGTGTTAGAAGAATATATTTGGGATCAATGCATTTTCTTGGTATTACTAAAGATTCATTGGCCAAATATTGTATATATAGTTCTTAATTCATTTTCTGTTTGTTAGATCTGTAAGGCTATTCTAATATTAAAACCAGGTAGCTTTGACTTCCTCATCATAGCAAAATAATGTTTTCAAGTAATCCAGGGTTTATATTTTGAAAGTATAAATTAATTGTTTCCTGCATGAATTGTACTATAATCATAGGTGTGACTTCAAAATGCCTGTTATGATTTTGATTGGGATTGCTTACATTTTAGAAAAAATACTATCTTAACAATATTGAATCAAATACTTCATAAACATTGGATACATTTTCTATAATTTATCTATTTTTTAATTTTCATTAGCTTTGTTTTGTAATATTGAATATAGAAGTCTTATACATCTGTCAAATTTATTATTATTATTATGTATCTGAAATCACTTAACATGGCTCTTCTAGCCATGTCTCTGAGGTTCCCACCAAAAGATTGGGTGGGAACATATGAATAGACTGTGTGAAACACTAATAGAAGGAATTAGTCAGTCTTTCTTGACACTTTCCCAACTATAAGAATGAACTATCTACAAAGCAGAAACAGAGAAAATGTCCAAGAAGCAGCAAGAGAGAAGAGCCATCAGCAGAAAACATTCGAGATTTCTACCCAAAGTGGCAGAAGCTGAGACCAGAGGTGAGATTGTGAGGCATAGCATCAAGTCTGCTTCCAGGCCCATTGAGGCAGAGACCAGGGGACCACCACGTGGCTGAGAAGCTAAGAGAAATACATATCTACTGGCTCAGCAGAGGTGTTTTGTGGACTAGTGACTCTATCCTTACTGTTTACTTATCTTGGCTTGTGTAAACCTATTAACCTCCCTAATAAAGTTTCTTATTGTGATTATTGTCTAGGAGTTCTGTGTGGCCATTAAAATGGACTACTGACCCAAGAGAAAAGTAGAGTTTTGTGATTGGAACTGTTGGTATGAAAATAAGGTAAACAAAACTAGAAGGTGGAGATATATCTGACGTCTGTCTTTTGACAAGAAGCTGTGGGCTAGGGAGTAGTTTTTTCCCCCTTAGGCAGTGGAGGTCAGGTATGTTGCATGCCATTTTCATACTCTTATAATGGGGTTTTTAAAGTAAAGGTTTCTAATTGGGTATATTTTTAATATAAAATTACAATGTCTTTGCACAACTTGATGTAAAGTTATTGAGAAGTAAAATCATAAATGTATATGAACACTGTAAGGTTATTATTTATCCCATATAGTATGAATATTCATATATTTCATTACAAGGTGTTTGCCCTTAAGCATTTTATATATGAAATATAATTTATCAACTAACTTTAGTACTGCCTTAAGAATTCTAAAATGTTCTGCATTTTGAAACAAATTTACTTCATTAGAATTGACTAGATTAGAAATTATGAAGCAAAATCTGAACTAACAATGCAATGTAACTGGCATAGATTTTTCTAAAAAACAGGAATAGTAGATTCAAGAAGTAGACTTACAAGTACTGGAACTTGATCTTTGCCATCATTGTACAAATCAATGGATAAAGAACACATTTTCGCAATTGTAGGAAATTCCATTCTTGTTCTACAATGAAACTTATAGCGTAATTCTGCCTTAAAGCATCTATGAAATAGACATATGAAATATTTACAGGAAAAGTTAAGGTAATATTCTTATAACCCTGCTGTGCAATATTAAATAAATAATACATTAAAACTACATAATATAAAAAATACATGTGAATTTTATTTTATTAAAATTAAACTTAACACAAGAAAAGATCATACACTAAGTGAAAAACAAGTTCAGTTATAAAAGAAGATATTGTGAAACTCATTAAACCAATAATAAATGAATATCCAAAAAGTATCAGCAGGTTTTACAAATCATTATGCCAAAGATAATCCAAAATGAAGATGATAGAAAGAATAGATTTACAAGGATGACTCTAGGAGAGAAACTACACTCACTGCCATCGAGCTGATTCTGGCTCAGAGTGCTGACCTTGTGGTTAGCCACTCAGTGCTTATCCTACTCCATCACAACAGCCCTTGTTTTCTGATCAATATGTAATCATTATTGTAGCATTTCCCCAGAAAGATAAATTGCTCTGCTCTCATTATGGACTTGGAATCTTGAAATTACTTTGAAAAGCAATTTGGAAATATCTACCTGTGACTAATTATTATACCTTACATAACAATCAGTAGTGGGGAAATGGCTGTATGGTCACACAATTCACAGTGAAATAGCGCAAAGTAAATGATTTCAGCAGTCCATGATAATGACCTGGTGGCACAGTGGGTTAAGCATGGGCTGCTAACCGAATGTTTAGAGACTGGAGGGGTTGCAGCACGCTTCCACCAAGATGGATAGTCTCAGAACCCCTGAGGAGCAGAGCAGCTCAGCGCTTCTCTGTAGGGTCACTATGATTCGGAATCTACTCAATGGTGAGGGTTTTATGATCCATTAGCATTAATACCTATTTCGGAGAATTTTAAAAATCAAACTAACCTTGAAAGCAAATACTGTTATCTTTATTTTCTCCAGTTGCTTTCACAAGTATAATATATGTTATAGATTCTATGATAACCATATATTTGGAGCTGGCAGACAAATTTTAGTGTCTATGTTGCATTTGTATGAATGAGGCAAAAAATTTAACCAGTTTAGCAGATGCACCTCTGTAATTTTAGTCTTTGGTATTATTTTGTTCTCCATAATTCCATTAGTGCAATGACTTTCTTTTATGTGACCTTTATGATCCTACATTTGTGTTTTCATAACGATTGGTCAGGTCATAACTTGCTAACAAATTTGGTGTGCTATTGGTTTAATGTCAATGTATGTAGCTTGGAAACAATTAGTTGACTTAATATCTGCGTAAGTGGCTTGCAAAAGATTGCTTTAAAGGAAAACGCCAACCATTCTGGCCTTTGCCAGGATTTATTGGGGATCCTGTCCAGTGACTAGTATACACTTAGAACCCAGAAGTTCTGATGAAGTTACTTGATTAATCAAAGAAAGAGAAGAGCTTCTATTTCAGACATGTGGACTCACACTGAGAGCCTCCTAAAATAGGTTCAATACAGGGCTGAAACACTGAGAAGTTAATACTGATAACTGAGAGAAATGGCGCAATTATAACATAATCAAGTCACACACACAAAAAGAGTAGCATTGCTACAAGCAGTAGGCTCCAGGAGACCAACACAGGGTCCAGCCCATGAAGTGGTGTTGGGCATATCCAGGCAAGAAGTCAAAAATTGAGCATGCACTTGAATATATTCCCTGTGGGTTTGTCAATCAAATACTTTAGTCTAACTCTGTCCATGAGTCAGAGTTATCACAAAAATTCTCATTGAGAACTAGAACAGCAAGCATAACATATCAGTGTCAGGGGGGAGGAGAGAGAGAGAGAGAGCACTCATAGCACACCTGCTTTTTTTTTTTTTTAATTAATCAATTTATTGGGGCTCATACAATTTATCACAATACATAGATCAATTGTGTAAAGCACATCTATACATTTGTTGCCCTCATCATTCCCAAA
>NW_022103903.1:5805271-5816431 GCF_000313985.2 Echinops telfairi
TGCAGGCCATGAGGGTGTTGTAGATTTTGGTAATGAGCCCTTTGTCTGATGTGTCATTACTAAAAATCCTCTCCCATTCAGTGGGTTGTCTTGTCTAGCACACCTGCTTTAACTGATTACACACCTATTTAAGGAGGCCTGGTTGCTCTGTCAGGTAGCCATAAGTCTGCTAAGCCAATATAAGAGGTTCAAACCACCAGCCACTCTGTGAGAAAGATGAGGCTATCAGATACTCTAAATATTTACATTCTTGGAAATGCTATAGAGGGTAACTATGAGTCAGAGTTAGCTCTATGCAATGAGTTTGGATTTTGACACATACTTGAGAAAGAGAGGTGACTGTCCAGTAATAGGTATAGACCAATAATTTGAGAAAGGTGTACTGGTCACATTCAGACATAAAGAGGCTCTTTCTTTATGATGTAAAGTGGAATACTAATAGAGATGTACTTTCTTTAATATTGACTTTCTGTAAGAAAGGAAATTAAGTTAATTTTCCTGTTTAACTTCTTTTAATATGAGGGGGTAACCACACACACACCCCAAAACAGTGAAAGAGCTCTGCTGGACAGAGCTTTCATAATACATGGTTTTCCTACGAAGCAAGCATCAAGCGACTTGCTCTGAGTTAGTGCACCCAGTAGCATCGCAAGGGAAAGTTCTCTCTGGTCACGGTACATTTTTTCATAAAAGCAGTTTCACTCAAACCTCATTTTTTGTGATGGTTGATTTAAGAGAACAGCATGCAGCTGTGAAATTTTGTTTCCTGTTCAGTAAAAATGCTGCAGAAACTGTTGTGATATGGAACACAGCTATGGGAAAAACTCAGGTGTACCAGGGGTTTTCTTGTTTCAAAAAGGTGAAATGTCGATTGATGGCAAACCTCTTCTGGACTTCTGCCAACTTACAAAATGGATGAAAATGTCAGAAAAAACTGTGCAATTTGTGCATTTGAGCTTGAAGACCAATGATAGACTATTGAAGTAATTGGGAAGTTACCTGGACTATCCTTAGAGCTTGGTTCAACAATTTTTAAAAATTATTTTATTGGGGACTCTTACAGTTCTTATAACATTCCACACATCAATTGTATCAAGTGTTTGTACATCTGTTGCCATCATCATTTCCAAAACATTTTTGCCTTGAGTCCTTGGTTATAAGCTCATCTTTCCCCCCATCTTCCCCCATCCTCTCACCCTCATGAATCCTTGATCAACTATATATTGTTATTAAAATTCCATCTATTGCACTGTCCAGTTGTCTCCCTTCACCCATATTTCTGTTATTTGTCCCCTTCAGGGGTGGAGGAGGCTATAACGGAATATTTGGGAATGAGAAAGGTCACTGTGATATTTGTGCCTCGGATTCTGACTGACTAGCAAAAAGATCGTAAACTGGAAACATGCAGGCTCAAAATCAACTCAGACTTTTTTGCCAAGGTCATTACTGGTGACAAGACATTGTGTTATTCTTACCACCCGAAAAGCAAACATCAATCAAGCCAGAGTAAGATGCTATCATCACTTCGCTCCCCTCTCCCCCCAAAAAAGCTCATCAAATGAAATCAATGATCAAGATGATGCGCATTTGGTTTGGGGTTTTTATTGATGGGAGGGGCATAGTGCATTTGGAGTTTGTTCCACAGAGATCAGACTGTTAATCAAGATTTCTATGTAGAGATTCTGAAAAGATTGTGTAACAGTGTGTGGCAAAAGGCCTGATTTGTGGTAGAAGGGGGACAGGTTTTGCCACCACGACAATGCCCCTGCTCACACAGCCATCTCAGTGCTCCAGTTTTTGGCAAAACTCATCATGCCTCTCTTGCCCCACACGCCTTACTCGTCTCACCTCACCTGTGTGATTGCTTTTGTTCTCTACAAATTCAGAGTGATGTGAAAACAGCAATTTGACGATGTGGAAGAAGTAAAGAAAAAAATGAGGGATGTGCTGTCAGCCATCTAAACAGATGAGTTTGTAAAATGATTCCAAGAATGGAATCGCAGATTCGACAAATGTATTAAGTGTAATGGAGAGTACTTTGAAGGTGACAAGGTTGTTTTGTAAAAAAAATTTAAATATATAGCTTTGAAAAAAAATTCAAATTTTTAGGGTACCCCCCATGTAATATGACTTTCAGTGGTAACACTATGTACTTATCTTTGTCTATGATATAATGGTATTGGAGAATAAAGGGTATGCATCCCAATAGTCTTACCGTTACTTTTAATGGAGAAGCAACTGGCATGCATTTACAGACAGAGTTTACTAACTAGTAATGAACTCTTTCTCTGAATCTCAAAGAATATCATTTGGTCCTACTCTCATATTAGCGTAGAGTTCACATTAGAGTGGCCAATACTTGCAAAGTGCTTTTCTAAATATTCAAGACTGAAAACTAAAGCTCATTGAAGTTACTGTAAAAGGTGTGTTTTAATGTTGACCAAAACGGAATATGCATATTCATTAAAAACAAACCGAGGAAACGGTGCCTCCGCTCATCTCCTCAGGCAGGTAAATCCAACTCCGCAACAGCCACAAGGCTGATTGCCACAAGGCAAAGGCCAGGCATGCATGCTTCCCTCTCCATTCTTCTTTTTCCATCCTGTCACCAAACATTTCTTCCAAAGCTCACATTCCACTTCTCTGCTGGTTTCAATAACCCACCTCAGTGGCTACACAGAACCCATTAGCAATCCTAACGACAGTTGTATTTATTAAGGAAGTTAATGGGTAACCACAGTGAGAATCAGAAAACACTTAGGTCTTTGGCGCACCGCAGGGCTGCTTCTTGGCCAGCAGTCCTGTCTCCCCCTGGCCCTCAGCCTCTCCGCTCTGTGGTTCTTACTCCGCTGGAGCGTTTGTAGGATGGAAAACCAAATACTCTCTCCCTCTGCCTCGCACTCTCGGTATTATCTCTCTGCTCTGCCTCTCCTGACAGCTCTTCTTGATGGTCATGAATTCTTCCTGTTTGTCCTTCAGGGATGGTTTCCTGGTGCCCAGAGGAATGGCAAATTGACCAGTCTCTCATTTAGAATTCGCTACAGCTTCTTTGTGTGCTCTCATTCCGTGAATGGGTGAGAACTACAAAGACATGGATGGAAGAGCCATAAAAAGCTATTTCACTTCTCTATACAAAACAAAACTAAATATAAAGTGAATTAACAGAATATTGTTAGTAGGACTGTGCACTGCTCTTTACTACATTGGTCCATGATTTCTCCTTCTATAGGTAACATTTTTACATTAATTAAATACAACTATCAAAAAATAGTGTGATTAGACAAAAAACCTTATTACAGTAATAATTGCTGCTGCATTGAGGCTATGACCACAGTTATGCACTTGGCATTTGGGGAAGAGTAAATCCTGCACTGGGTGAAAGATTATGTTGCAGAAATCCTTCCGATGATACAATTTTAATGTATGAATTTGGACATCGGCATTAAATTTGAAATAAAAAGGACTGAAAATGTTATAGAGGAATTTCTGCAGTTTGGCCTTCTCCATCATGTATTTCTTGAGGGATAGAGGAATGTGCTCTTTGGGACAGAGATGAAAAATGTGTGGAAAACGTAATTTGTTACTAATATATGACAGGGGATATGATATAAAACTGTAGAACTCTATTTTATCAGAGGAAAGTCATTTTAAACAATTCATGAGTTTTCTGAGGCCAAATCTCTTCCTTTCCTTTTCCGGAGACCCGGGTCTCAAGGTCTTTTCATAAAGCAAGGTTCAAATATTTGTTAGATTCTTCCCTGTCAACTCTCTGAACGGCTGCTTGCAGCTCTTAGACACGCAAGGTGATCTGAGATCTATACGGGGAAAAACACAAGAACTATATTCCCACAACTTCTAACTCTCGCTTTTTCATACTTTTAAAGGGCTTGCAACACTTACTGACACTTCTGATACCTGCAGACTGGCCCTGATCTCCACCTGAGTTTGTTCACCCAGGGGATGTTGGGGAGGTCAAATGCTGTTCTTTGATTTTCACTGATACTGCAGAGGAGGAAATGTGAATTCATAGGCATCATAGAAAATTGCTTATTCCCTCTTTCCTCCAGAGGGCTCACAATGATTCAAAGGGTATGGAAGCAATTATTTCATGGAGAAGGCTGTGTGTTGTCCACACAAGCATTTCAGTTCCTTTCCAGGACTGTAGTCAGGGCAATATATTTTAATATGGTATCTTTGTACTAATAGCATATCTTTATCCTATTCACCCAAACTACAGGGATTTTGAAATACATGAATGTGTGTGAGGACATGGGGTTAGGGAAGACCAGTCCCTGGAGAAGGACATCATGGTTTGTCAAGTAGAGGGGCAGGCAGTGAAGGAGAGGAAAGCCCCCAGTGAATGGATTGACAGTGGTACAACAATGGGCTCAAGCACAGGAACGACCGTGATAACGGAGCAGGACCTACCATTGTTTCACTTTGTTGCGCACAGGATCATTATGGGTCGCAAGAACAACACCAACAACATTACTTTTAGTAAGAATAAGAAGTTGACTTAACTTAAAGCCAATAATGATTCAATGAGAAACAACTCCAAAAAGCATTTGAAACCCACTGCCATCTAGTCAATTTTGACCCTTCACATCTGTGCCCTAATTCATTCGCTGTCTGCCACCAGGGTTCATAGAAGCATTCCATGGGGCATGCTCTGTACAGAACAAAACAGCACACTTAATGATCATAAAGAATACATCACATTTGTAAATCTATTTTGTTTACATATTCCACAAGTCTTCTTTAGTCATTCCAAAACTTGTATTTATAGTTATGATTGTAATTCTTAATATTATTTATGCTAGTACACTATATAAAATTTCTATGATAGATGAAATAACATAACTATTAAGTCAAACTCCACATTTAGAATACATGGAGAAAGAGGGTATTTACAAAACATCTTACATTCTTTTCAGAGATGGGTGTGGACAAAAAGACTAGAAAATCAAAGGCGAGTTAAGGCATGTGTTAAAAACCAGGGCACTGCAGTAAAGACTTACAGTGTGGACCGCATAGGCAGCAGGTTTTCCTCCAGCTTACAGAGTGAACAGTTCTTGTAGGGCTGTTATCTCAGTCTCGTAGCAACCCTCTAAGACCGGGCAGAACAGCTCTTTGGGTTTCTAAGACTGCAACTCTTTACAGGAGGAGAAAGCCCCATCTTTCTCGCATCCAGTATGTGGTGATTTTTTGGTTAGTCACCAATCATGTAAGTCAGAATGAACTCAAGGACAATGAGTTTAATTGAGGGTTTGGCTACCTTAGTCAAGAAAGTGTATACATTTCTTGGGGCAAGGTATATGGCTTGGCAGTTTGTGAATATGATTTCTGCAAGCTCTTTTTTGGCCCCCTTTTTCAGTAGGTGTGTGCACAGGGTGGGGTCAAGTTGGACTCTGAAATTTCAAAATGGAGTCTGTAGCAAAGGTGTCTAGGATACTTAGCATAACTAGTTGGGTAGGTGCACAACTCCCTTACTCTTAGTTCGAATCCCTGGTTTAGTGTTGGAACTATAAGTTGAAGTCACTTTGTGGTCGATCACGTGTGTCCCATCAATTGCCAATGCCCCTTCAAGTTGAACTCAGTCTTTTAAGCAGAGGAAGTTTATGATCCAAAAGACAACTTAGGCACAGACTTTATCGGTTTCACCAGTTATTTCACAATGTCTGCCATGCTCTGATTCATATCTGTTACACTTCCCTCAAGATACTGTTTCTGCAACCTGTAGTTTCTCCATATGTTGCCTGTGCCCTTGGTTAATTTAATTTTTGCAGCCGTTATTTCATCTGTATGCTGTCTCCTATCTCCAACAAAACTATTTAAATTTTAACATAATATGTATGTTCATATACATAACTGCATATGTAATTGCATATACATATATGTATACACACAGAGAGATTGTTATCTCCAAAAAGGAAGTCTTTACCCTGGAGCAATTGAGCCAGATTAATAACAACCGCAAACCAGGCAGAGGGAGAGATCACTGAGTTTATTACAAGACTGATCCCTGCAAGACACTCATACAGTAACTGGAACTGTATCTCAGTGCTCCCAGGTTTGCATGATTTACAAAGTTTCTATAATTGTTTTTTTTCCTCTTACAAATATAACTGCAGATAACATATAAGAGCCTGATTAATCAGAAAATGCTACAAATAAAAATATAAATTTTCTTTCCTTTTGTCAAAATGTTCTTTCCCTACCCTGCATATCAAAGAGGATTCCACCTACTCTTTGCGTCTCAGAAGAATCAGGCTGTCAGAAATTATTTAGCAAATGATGACTCCTTTTCGCTTTCCTTAACTCTCTTCCCCTCAAGGGGTCAGGCATGTGGTCTGGAAAAAGATAACTTATAGTGCCATGATTTATATTTTTTAGTGTATGGTTTGGGCTTATGTCGCTCAAATACGTATATATGTAAGTACACACACACACACACACACACACACACACGGGACTTCGAAAGAATCTTTAAAAAGTTCATGGAGTTTTAAAGGACAAAAGATACCCCAGATTTCAAACAGACTTTAAGGAGAACATTTATGAATCCTAATCAGGACAAAGACAGGTTGAGGGAGCCCATTAGCATGAGGTCATAATGGTCTAGGAACTGATGGCTTTAATAAGACATGGGAGATGTATTAGAACTTACCTTTCAGAGCACATAGCTTGCAGACTATGATTTACAAAAGAATTCCCCAATCCCTTTAGAAATCTCCACATAAATTCAGCCTACATTCAATTCCTCATGACCATTAAGCAGCAGTGTAAATAGCTTTGAAGGCCAGATAAAGGTACCTTAGAAATAAATCACCGTCAAAGCCTCTGACCAGTATTGGGGGGAGAAACTGCATAGCCCTTAGGCACTCACTTGTAAGGGTGTACCCTTAATAGAAATTGGGGTAGAGATTCACAATGTCATGAGTCGCATCTGAGGGTCCTCAACAAATCTTCTGTTCCGCATAATGTATGTGTCCTAATTATGGTATCATTCCTGCTTCTGGAATCCCACCTGTGGCTGTGATGTATTGAACTGCCAATCATACTTTTGTGACAGCTTTCATTTCCTCTCAAGTCTTATTTAAACCTTTGGTCTCAGTGAAAACTTGGACCCCTTTATGTCCTGATATTAATGGTCTCCCTCATCTGGATGATCTTTCTTTGCCATGTGTTTGGCTGAATAAGACTTAATAAATGTTCTTCTTATACTTCAGATTTTGGAAGCCTAAGACAATGGAAAAATTGAACTTTCCCACAAACTTTTTGAAGCAGTTGTGTGTGTGTGCATTAAATTGTCTCTCCAGTTGTGCAGGGCATTGACATGCCACATCACTGCAAATCTCTGATCCTTATAAGAGTGATTGATCAGTTTCCAACTTCATCCGCTCCTTCATTTGTTATTTATTTATTGTTTTGTTTCGTTAAAACTGCATGTATTGATTTCCAAACCCTTTAAATGACTGACTGAAAGTCAGAAGTATTGTATCATTTTAGTTTAATTCGCTGGCTAGACCTAAAAAGTGCTGTCTACATTAAGAAAATAATACTATCATACTATTTAAAATTAAATATAAACTTTATACACACTAACAAAAAGCTCAAAGAAGTTACCACCAGCAGCATTAAATTTACTTTTTACTGTTTTTATTTAGATTCACTTAAGCTGATGAATTTGTAACTTACTACTCCATTTTCTAGATGTTGTAGATTTCATAAAAATGTTTGCCATAGTGGTAAGTCATGCTGGTACAAGCAGAGAAAAACACACTGAGAAGAGTGTTCTTTCTCTCATCCATAGGAAAATTGAGGAGATGTCATTATTGTTCCATGAGATGAAAATCACAAAGTAGTGTCTCAAATTGGAACAGAAATTGTGATCCGGAGAGTTTGGGAAGCAGAAGAAATTTTCTTTCTATAAATATCATTCCTACTTTTACTTAGATTATATGTATTAAGTGGTTTTTGTCAGGCACTGCAAGTGGAAATTGGGATAGATTTTTAATACAGGAAACGAATGCCTTTTGTCCATGAACATGTTACAGTTTAAAATTGGGGGTGGGGGAGGCCTACATATTACCATACAAGCAAGAATAAGAAGAAATGCATGAGAAGTGCTACCAAAAAGAAATAGAGCAGTGTAATCAAAATAATGAGTGATCCCTGGAGAACTGAGAAGGAAAGTTTACAGTATAAAATTATGTAGTCCAGCCAAGCTCCCTGAGAATATAATGTCTGCCTGAGTCAGGAGAGGAAAGGAACTAAGGGAAGGTCTGAGACGAGACCTGGAAAAAAACACAACTATTATGAGCGTATGTAGTTTCCCTTAGCAGCTAGACCAGATTTTCAGAGTCCCCATTAGAATGATTTATGATTATCACGTTAAATGTGTTAATACACTTATCAAAAATTTCCAGCATTGTGCTACTTCCGAATTCTTAAAACTATTTACCATTTGGTTCAGCTTGTTCTCCAGTGGTATAGAAAACCAGGCGATAACATCCTGTTGAAAGTTGTTAGGATTTTATACCAAAGATAAATGTTCATATCTATTTTAATGAAAGCAATGCCTGTTTTCATTTAAATTATGACAACCACTTTCTAAGGATTTCAAAAAAGTCCACGATAGACAGCATTTTCAAAAGAAACCTAAATCAAAATGGGCCACCATATCACAACCATTGTTTCAGATCTCTCTTCATAGAGCACTGTTTGCTAGGCAACTCGTCAGATGTGCAAATCCTCTCACCCTCCAAAATGTCTCCCTTCTTTAGGATTACTTACCCAGGTTTACTCACTCATTCAAGAACAGGGATACAATTTCTTTTGAAGCCTTTGTCACATTGTACTTGATTCCATTTGGTCACCAGTCAGTTTCTAGCTGTCAAGCTTCTCCCTCCTCAGTGTCTTTTTTATTTAGTCAGCAATCACCCACTAAGTCCTGGTGCCTTTGTCCCTTTAATCATAAAACACTTTCACCAAAGTGTCTTTTTTTCCCTCTACTCCATTCCCTAACATACTGAACTGGCCCTACTTCTACAATTACATAGAAACAGGTTTTGCTATGATTGCGAATAAGCTCCTCACCATTATACCCAATCTCTTGGTTTTGTTCTCATGCTACTTAATCCTGATGCAGTATTTGACATCGTTGAATACACTCTTACAAACCTTCTCTTTCACTTCAGATAATTTAATCTGCCTCCCCACCTGCCTTTTTCTCCTGTTTAATGTGGTTTATGTTTCTCAGTACCTTTGAAAAGTTTCATATTCCTCTTGAATATGCTTTGATTTTTTTCTACTTTAGACTACGTTTCTCTTCACGCAAATAAAATATTTTGTTAAAAAAATTCAACTACTTTTATAGAAGAGCGGTAACATTGTAATTCAACAGCAGCTAGGTATGGTGGATATTTTCCCCCACTTCTATACTCTCAGTTCTTACACCAGAGCATGTAAAAGGGGATACCCCGCCTCCCCCCAAAAAATTGAATTGTGCTGGGAGGAGCAGAGCTTTCTTAGGATGCATTTTCCCCACGAGGCAAGCATGGAGCAACTCACTCTGAGTTAGTGCACCCAGTGATGTCTCCTGGGAAGGTTCTCTCTGATCACAGTGCATTTTTTCATAAAAGCAGTTTCACTGGAACCTCATTTTTTTGTGATGGCCAATTTAAGAGAACAGCGTGCAACTATGAAAGTGTGTTTCCTGCTTGAGAAAAATGCCATAGAAACTGTTGTGATATTGAACACAGCTTACAAGGACAGTATTATGAGAAAAATGCAAGTGTACTAATGCTTTTCTCATTCCTAAAAAAGGTGAAATGTTGATTAATGACAAATCTCTTTCTGGACGTGTGTCAACTTCCTGAATGAATGAAAATGCCAACTTGTAGTGCATTTGGAGTTCGTTCCACCAGGTCAGACTATTAATCAAGCTTTCTATTTCGAGGTTCTGAATAGATTACATAACTGTGTGTGACAAAAAGGCCTGATTTGTGCATTTGTGGCAAATGGGGACTGGTTTTGCCATCACTAAGAATGCACCTGCTCACACAACCATCTCAGTGCACCCGTTTTCGGCTAAAAACAGCATGCCTCTCCTGCCCCACACATCTTACTCACTAGACCTCACTCTGTGGCTTTTTTGTTTCCATGAATGAAGAGCAACATGAAAGGATGGTGATTTGACGACAGAGAAGAGGTGAAGAAAAACACAATACAGGTGCTGTCAGCCATCCAAACAGATGAGTTTGAAAAATGCTTCCAAGAATGGAAACGCAGATTTGAGCAATGTGTTTGTCACCTCACTTTGAAGGTGATAAGGTTGTTCTGTAAAAACTTTAAATACACAGCTTTGAAAGAAAATCTGTTTTGAAGGGGTACCCCCTCATAAGTTGAATATTGCTTTGAATTAATAATGTGCTACTATATTTATGTTTTGAGCTGTGCATTACATACATGTACCTTGATGCTCCCTAAATAACTCAAATATATTTTTCATGCAAAATTTCCTTGTAGTATATATGACAAGTCAGTTCACTCATTATTTTATGTATTCAATAGGAACTTATTGAGTATACATTCCATCAGGTACAGGGTTACAGCATTGCACAGTCAACAACAGTAGTAGTGCTGATGAAGTTCAAATTATAATGGAGGAAAAACAAGGTACACATAAGATATCCATGAGTTTTAAGAAGAAAACAATAATAAAGCTGAGGAAAGGGATAGCATATATCAGTAATAGTGATAGAGGAACTCTTTTCTTGATCATGTGCAATTTACTGATGAGTCCATCAAAGAAATTATTCATATTTATAGAGAATTATCATTTTTAACATTTCTATTTGATTCTGCCTCTGACAATCTGTCGCTTTGCTTATATTACCAATCTTTTCTTCATTTTTCAACTAATTTTTAAATGCTAATCATAATTACTTTAAATTTCATTTCTGATAACTCCAAATAGTAATAATAGACTTTAATTATCTTTTAAATTATGTTGATGATTACACTGATATCACAAAAACAGTGTTAGGAGAAGGAATAAAGAGTGTGCTAGAAAATTTCACTTATAAATTAAATCCCAACATTTTAGCACAAATAATTTTAATATTCAGTTTACTGAAATGAAATTATATATATATA
>NW_022103903.1:5816531-5841717 GCF_000313985.2 Echinops telfairi
TATATATATACTGTATACTGAGATAAGATGTCATTAACAAAATAATGTACTTGGGTGATGATCTGAGAGTAAAATTAACTTCTATTTTTTTTCTCTCTCTAAACTAGCACCATTTTTACTGGAAGTAATGGTTGACAGGAAATATGTGGTTGTTAATTCAAATATATAGGGATATTGGAATGCTGGTGGTATAGTGGTTATGCACTGAGCTGCTAACCACAAGGTCAGTAGTTCAAAACCACCGCCAGCCCCTCCTCTGGAGAAAGTCAGGGCTTTCTATTTCTGTGAAGAATCTCAGAAATCCAGAGAGGCAGTTAGTTGCAGCTTGTCTTATAGGGCTGCTATCAGTAAGATTCCGCTGGACGGAAAGGAAACAGGAATTTGGATATGGCATCCCATGATCCCTGTGCGCGTAATGGTGAAGCGCTGGGCTGCTAACGGAAAGGCTGGTAGTTTGAACTCCCACCCACTTCACAGAAAGAAACCTGGAGATCTGCTGCTGTAATGATGACAATCTAGACAACCCTGGAGACCATTTCAATCTGGGACACAGGTTCTCTATGAATGGAAAACAGACACTACAGTACCTAACAGCAACAAGTTAAACCACGCCTTTCAAATTTGGTCATTCAAAAGTATTCATGCATGCAGGATTTGGGAAATTTATGCCTGTCTTGGACAACAATCAGCTATGCTATTTGCACTATCTCTAGGGTGAGTCTAAGCACGGCTAAGTGTTAAAGGAGTGGACCGGAAGATAAATAATCACAATGATTCTATTTCTCATTCTCTTCTTTTTCTTTTTGTTTCTGTTTCTCATTCTCTTCTGGTGTTTTTAAACTCCAGATTTTTAAGAAACAGGAGGCCTGAAAGTATAGTAGACGAGGCTTCGGGACGCTAACCATGAGGCCGGCATGCTGTTTAAGAACACCAAATGCCCCTGGAGACAGATGACGTTTCTACTCCTATAAAGACAAACAGTCTCATCATTCCCAGACACATATTTTTAGTTTGAGAGCTTTTACTATTCAAGGATATCTTTGTCTTAGCACTAGTAGAACACAAGCTAAATTAAAAAGAAGAAGAAGAAGAAAACATCTTTAGAGACCATAAATATCAAGAAAAACTGTCTTTGCAAACCCAGTTTAGAAGAGCAACAAAACAAAAGAACAGACATCATCAACACTAGGGAGGGCTGGGGATGGGGACAGTAAGATCTGATGGCATAATGGGCTATAGACTGAGCTGCTAACAACAAAGTCAGCAGTTCAAATCCATGAAATTCTCAGTGACATGCTTGAATGTCTCAGAAACCCAACAGAACAGTTCTCCTCCATCCTCTGGCATTTCTATGAGTGAGAATTGATTTGATGGCAGTGATCTGAGTTTGGAGTTTAAACAAAAAGACCAGCGGTTCCAATCCACTAGCTGCTGCATGGACGAACAAGCTCCAGTTTGTTCTCACAACGATTAGAGACATGAACACCCTACAAGAAAACCAAATGGTGGCCTCCTACCACGATCAATTGCTCTAATCAGAAACACAATAGAAGGTCCCTCCCAGACAGAAAGGGAGGAAAAGTAAAACGTTGTTACACAATACCCGACATAATAAAAAAGATCAAACTTACTGGTCTGAGAGACACTGATAGAACAACGGAGATGTGATTTTTAGACACCCCCTATCAAGACTGGACTCTATCAAACATACTCAAAATATCATCTACTGAAATGTACAGATGGGATTATGGGTGTGCCACACTGTGTCAACATGATCTCCATCAGCAAGCTTGTGAAACATTATAAAAGTTGCCTGATTCAACACTCAATGGTAAAATACTCTCAAATAGACATTTTCAGTTTTAGTGGTAGGAAATAGAAAGAGAATAAAGTGACTACCAAGGTACCAAGCAAGACCAAAATACAGCTGAGCCAATTTCTTAGTCCTCCTCTACTAAATATACCTTAAGTGGACTTTTTTAAAGAACTGGATTGTTTTTTCTCAACTTCAGAAAAACAGCAGTCAAATTTCAGTGTACTGACACTAGGTAAAGGCTCTCTCTTTAAGCACTCTAGCTCAGGACCAATTCCTTCGCTCTTTGACTATCTTCATGTGACATCTAACTGTTCTTGTTTCTCCTTGCTTTTCTTATGTGTGTACGTTCTTAAAGTGAAAATCCTTTTGATTGTGTGTTGAGTGAAGGTTTACAAAGCAGATAGGTTAGTTTTCCATTCAACACTTCATACACATTTTATTCCGTGTCATCAATTGCAATACCTGCAATATAATATCTCTTACCTTACTTCTTCCCTGGGTTTGCCATTTCTCTTCTTCCTCTTTCTTCATGTTTCCTGTCTTCTGAATTTTATTTCTGGGAAATGATGTCCGTTTGATTTGCAATGGATGATTATTCTAAGAAGTGCATTCCTTCCTTTATTGGTCTTTTATAGAGTTTTCTATTGTTTGGCTGGCAATTGAGTCATGGGGATGAGTTCAGTTATAGGATTGAAGGTTAACAGAGGTCATTGTCTCTGGGATTCCATCAGTCTCTATCTAACCCAGTGGTTCTGAACCTTCTTAATGCTGCGACCCTTTAGTACAGTTCCTCATGTTGTGGTGCACCCCCAACCATAAAGTGATTTTTGTTGCTACTTCATAACTGGAATTTTGCTACTGTTATGAGTTGGGTGACCCCTGTGAAATGGTTGTTCAAACCCCAAAGGGGTCATGACTCACAGGTTGAGAACCACTGGCTCTAAACTGTAAGCCTGGTCTTCTTTATGAGTTTGGATTTTAGTTTACATTTTTCTCTCACTCTATCTATGATTCCTTGCAGCTCACTGGCCTCAGGGCTTAGCTGGGGATTCCCTGGTTCATCTTTCCATTGAACTAATTGTTTCTAAATGTCCTCAATTTTCTTCAATCTTCTTTGTTCAGGACAGAGATGCATTTTAGAAGGCTACTCACACCCTTTTAAGACCCTAGGTCCAGCAGCACAACACATTCTTTTAAGGTATTTTGCCAAACCTAAGGAGTTTTCAAAACTTCACCCCCTGTAGACCCTATTATGTTAGCAGTATAGGTACATGAAAACGTAGAAATATTCTCTGTCAAATTTATATATATTGATGGGGATAGGCCCATTCTCTTTCCCATATCTGTTCAGCTTTTGTATCTTTGCATACCTACTCATAGATATTGTTATTACTGTATTGAAGAGTTATAATATCTGCTTCTGTTGCTTTCAGTAGCTTGAGTGACATGGTGGATTATACATTGGATTAGTAACCACATGGTCAACAGTTCAAAACTACCTCCCACTTTCTACTTTCATAAATATTTGAAAACTTATAAAGAATTAAAATAGTTTTATGTTTTCACAAATTTTATTTTACTGTATGTCTACTATTGATCCTAGTATGTTATCTTGTATACTTATGCCTATTCATTGCATGATAAAGAGCTTCTAGGAGGAAAAATATTTTATAATCATCTTCTAATGTATGCACTATTTATCATAATGTCTCACACATTTTGGAAGTCTATGTAATATTTAGATTACAATAAACTGATTTAACCATTTAGCAACTGCATAAGAGTTGCACTGTTGTTATTGTTCTTAGGTGCATTTGGGATGGTTCTAACTCCTGTCAAACGGCTCTATATGCAACAAAAGGAAACACTGCCTGCTTCTACTCCCTCCTCACCATTGTTATAGGTGAGTCTTTTGTTCTAGCCACTGGATCAAGCCAAGTTGGTGATAGTCTTCCTCTTCCTTAACAAACTTTTATTTACCCAATCATGTCCTGCCCTAGAACCAAAAGCCTAAACTCACTACCATCAAGCCAACCCTGACTTACAGTGATCCTATAGGGCCAATAGAACTGCCCCATGGTTTCCTGAAATTATAAACCTTTATTAGTGTAAAAACGCCTCATTTTTGTCTCCCGTGAAGTAGCTAATGGTTGAAAAATGCTGAGTTTGTGGTTAGAGTCACAACAAGTAGCCCTCTATGTCCACCAGCGCTCCAAGAACCAAAAAACCAAACCAAACTCACTAACATTGAGTGTATTCTACCTCAGAGTTACGCCATAGGAAAGCTGTCCCTGTTGGTTTCTGAAACTATATGCCTTTATGGGAATAGAAAGTCTCATCTTTCTCCTAAGGAGCGACTAGTGGTTTCCAACTGCTGACCTTGTGTTTAGCAGCCCAACATGGGTGTAACCATTATTAGTGCCTGAGACAATGTTTCACAGTTTTTCCTTCGAATGAGCATTCAGGCTTTATTCCTTCCAAGACAGATTTGGCCATTCTTCTAGTAGCCCATGGTAAATTCATTCATCTTCCCCAACACCCAGATTCAAATAAATTAATTTTTCTCAGGTTCAACTTTAACTTTCTTATGAAGAAATAGAAAATAGCATGGTTGAGTCAGGCATACTTAGTTCTTAAAGATATATCTTTGTCTTGAACATTTTTAGGTTTGTTTGGTTTGGTTTTTCAACGGAAGGCAGGTTCAGTTTAATATGTTGTTTGATTTCATGATTGCTGGTTCTATGAGCATAGATTGTGGGTCTAAGTAACAGGAAATCCTTGACAATTTTGATCTCTCCATTTATCATCATGGATTTTTGTGGTTTTGGTTTTTTGGGGTGTGTTTTTGGTTTTTTTTTTTTAGAAATTGAAGTATTTTTGCTTTATCTGTGTGGCAGTCTTTGATTTTCATCAGTAAGCGCTTCAAGTTGTCTTACTTTTTAGCATATGGATATTATCCTATCACTGACAGAATTGTACTTAAGGAAGGATCCTGAAATGCTATTTTAAACAACTTCATTTCAGGTAAGTAAGGTAGTATTATCTGGATATTTCAGGTTGTTAATGAGCCTGCCTCCAATTTGTATGGCACTTGTCCATATAGCCCAGCGTCGCACATTTTTTGCTCAGCAGAGGGAAGGAATATGTATGGTGAAAGACTATGGCCCTGATACACATCTTTCCTGATTCTCATCCATTGAGCTTTGTTTTCCAAGCTCCTGGGGCTTCATTCAGGTTCTGCAAGATTACAATAGGGTGTTCTGAAATTTTAGTTCTTCTCGAGGCTATCTGTTATACTCCACACAATCAAATCCCTTTCCATAATTTATAAAACTTAGCACTTTTTCCTGGTTTTCTCTGATTTCAATAACATTCATCTGATATCAGCAGTGATATCCCTTTTCCAAATCCTCTTCTGAATGACTTGCATTTCTGGAAGTTCTTGTCAATGTAGTGTTGTAATGATTTTTCAGTTATCTTCATAAAAATGGTACTTACACATGATATGAGTAAGATTGTTCGATGAGTTATGTATTCTGTTTAATCATATTCCTTTAGAATGGACACAGATACAAATTTCTCCCAGTTGGCTCATTTTTTCCCCTCAATATTCTAATAAAACCCTTTAATTGTGCAACTCAAGGGTAGAATTTGTTTGTTTTTTTCCCTTTTTGTCAGATTTTCTTTTTGAGAAACGCTGTGCCTTTCCCTTTAGGTTTTCTAACTCTATTCTAGGTCTTTGCTTGTGTCATTGCAATCGTTTATTTTGTCTTCTCAAGATGCCCTTTGTAGTTTTCTGTTCAACTCTTTACTTCATCACTTCATCCGTTCACTTTAGCTACTCTACGTTCCAAAGCAAGTTTCAGACATCCTTTTTAGTCTTTATTTCTTGGCTATTTTTTTAGTGACATTTTGTATTCTTCAAGTATGATATATTCTTGATTTCATCACATAATGCCTCTGGTCTTCTGTGTTCAATGTGTTAAATCTGTTTTTGAGGTGGTCTTTAAATTCTCATGTGGTATATGTATCATCATTATTTTGGTTCAGATAGTCTTTTATTAATTTTCATCAGCTTCATTTTATAATTGTATGTGACCAATTGATGGTTTTTCCACCGTTGGCTCCAGGTCTTGATACTTGGATGATAATAACAACTTTCCCCTTTATCGCTTTCCACAGGTGTGGGCAATTTGATTCCTGTCTATCCTATCTGGAGAGGACCATGCGTACAGTTGCTTTTTATGTTCCTGAAAACAAGATATTTGTGATGAAGAAGTCAATAGTTTCTAAAATTCCATAATGGGACCTCCAGCTTTGTTTCTATTACCAGGGCCCTATTTTCTAACTACTTATTCATTTTCTTTGTTTCCTTCCCAGTTTGGCATTCCAATTACCAATAGCTATCAATGCATCCTATCTGCATGTTTGACCAAATGCACTGAAGAAGTTGGTGGAGTTCTTCAGTTTTATAACCGTTGGTCATGATGTTTGTGTGTCAATTTTTATAATAGTTTTAGCAAGTCGTCTTACTTTTAGGCATACGGATATTATCCCATAGCTGATAGAATTGTACTTCAAGAAAGACCTTGAAATGTACTTTTAAACAACTTTGATCTTCAATTTGTCATTCTAAAACAGTATAATATATGGTTATGGAATTGAAATTGGCCAATAGCTGTCCATTTCGGCTCACTAATGTCTATCACTTCAACTTTATGTATTTCAATTATTTTGGGGTGAATTTTAATTTTCTTATATTTTCACTTGGTACATTCCATGTTTTGATTACTAATGGATATTTACAACTGGCGATTTTCACCTTCAGTCATGCTTCATCAGCAAATGAAGATCCTGAGTGCTTTGTTGCACTCCTATCGATAAGATCAACTTTACTCTGTGCAGACGGCTCTTTTCCAGTCGTAGTTTGAGTGTGTGCCAAGGGGCTCAATGTCCTGGTCTGATGTTCAGTGGCTGATTTTTCAGACCATGTTGTCCCTTCTTAACTATCTGTCTTACTCTGGGATCTCTTCTAAAACCTGGCCACTATGAGTTATTTTACTGGTATTAAATCTCACTGGAAAGCACCATAGTCTGGCAAAATGACAGATGAATAGGGTAGTACAGTACACAGAAGTATGTGCTTTGGACTAGAATTAACTCAACTTATCATATACTAGAGCTTATGTGGTTACCTATGTGAATTTCCCACTCAATTTCTTTATTTTCTAAACAGCTGAATAGTCAAGAGAAAAAATTCAGTGATATTCATCTATGTATAAGAAAGACCTTTCTATCAGCAAGTAATGATATCTGAAGAAGGCATCCCAGCCCAGTCTAACTCAGGCCCATTAATGAAAAATTAGTCCATAATGTCCTCATATAGCCCCATGAAATGACTGATGAATGCAGGGAGATGATAGGCCAGTGGGTGCAGTGAGGTGGATCTAGGGTTGGTGGAAATATGACAGTACACCACTACTAGTCAAGGTCAATTACAGATGCCCAGCAAGCAGAAAGGAGAAGGGGGCATAGAGAGAGGGGGAGGTTCCCAGTTCTTCTGGTTAAAATAAGGCCATAGACAGAAGGAAAGTAAAAGGAAACAGAGGAAAGAACTAGGAGGCAAGACATTTTTAAGGTATAAACATAGGCATGTACATATGTAAATATATTACTATGTAACCATAGGGATATAGGTCTATGTACATATATTTATTAGCTAAGTATTAAGGTAGCAAACAGACATTGGGCCTCTACTCAAGTCCTACCTCAATGCAAGAACATATTCTAATGTTCCTGGTATTTCTAATAACCTTGTTCTAATAACCTGGTATTCTGTGATGGTCACCTTCCCGACACAACCGCTCAAGACCAAATGGGTGCATAGGCAAATGTGGTGAAGAAAGCTGATGGTGCCCAGCTACTACAATATATAGTGTCTGGAGTCTTAAAAGCTTGAAGTTAAACAAGCAGCCATCTAGCAGAGAAACAGCAAAGCTCACATGGAAGAAGCATAGCAACCCATGTGATCGAAGGTATCCATGGAATAAGGTATCACAGAAGACTCCAAACAAACAAATATATCAATGCAAATGATGGGAGTTGAAATGGAGACCTAAAGCTCATCTGTAGACAATTGGACATCCCTCAAAGTAGGGTCACAAGGAAGGGACCAGCCATCCAGTGTGCAGTGTAACACCAATGAAACATACAACATTCCTCTATTTCTTTAATGCTTCCTCAATCCCACTATCATGCCCCTAGTTCCACCATACAAATCTGGCTAGACCAGAGCATGTACACTGATACAGAGAAGAGCTCTCAACACACAGAATCCAGGACAGATAAACCCCTCAGGACCAATAATGAGAGTAGCAATACCATAACGATAGGGGTAGGTGGGGGGAGAAGGGGGAGAAAAGGGAACCGATAGCATTGATCAACATACACCCCCCAGGGGGTTAAACAACCGAAACGTGGGTGAAAAGAGACACCAGATGATTTAAAATATGGAAAAAAATCATAAATTTTCAAGGGTTCCTGAGGGTGGGAGGGGAGGGAGGCAGGGGTAAAGGAGGAACTGATACTAAGGACTCGAGTAGAGGGAACATTTTTTTGGAAAATATTATGGCAACATATGCACAAATGTGCTTGTTACAATTGATTCATGGATTGTTAGAAGAGTTGTAAGAGGCACCAATAAGATTATTTATTAAGATAAAAACAAAACAAGCAAAAAAAAGTAAAATAAGGCCACCCAGCCAAGGACGCATGATTAGCCTGTGACCTGATTGACAGGGTGGATTACACCCTGACACTGTTATACATGTTCAAGTTGACATAAAATTATCTAACTACTACAGACAGTAGGAAACCTAGTGGTTCAGTGGTAAAGCACTAGAGGACTAAAACAAATGTTAACAATTCAAACCCCAAAACCACTCTGTGAGAACAAGGTAGCTCAAGTAGTCTGCTTCTATGAAGTTTACAGCCTGGGAAACACAACATAGAAGTTTTATTGTCTTTCAGAGTTCCTGTAAGTTGACAATGAATTCACAGTAGCAGGTTTGTGGTTGCTAATTATAATAGTAGCACCTATGTTTTTGAGAATTACAGAAATAAAATAGATTGTAGGAAAGTTAATGAAATGAGACAACTTTTGTTCAAACTTTTGAAATAAATTTAAATATTTAAATTTAAATCTTCCAGCCTTTAAAAAAGCATTCATGAGATCTTGCAACTGTTAGTCTTTTATGATAAATTCTTAATCAAATATCTTTTAATGTAAGTAATTTCTTCATAACAGATTTATTTTTAGTACTGATAGGCAGATTTAAAATAAATATTCATTACATTAAATCTTAAAACATCTTATTATGTATAACTTCTAGATTTATATAAATATTATAGTTATTTTTTATAGAAAGGCCAATAAATTAAATTAGTTCTCAAGCATATTGAAACATTTTTCAAAGGTACAGCAATTAAAAGTATAGGTTTTGTAAGAGAAAGTATATAAGGAATAAGCAGTAGAGACTATATTCTGATACAAAGTGGAAAATATCTTTCTATGCATAACAAAAATGAGCCCTGGTGTCATTGTTGGGTAAGTGCTGGGAACTAACTACAGAAATCACTGGTTCACACCACCAGCCACTCTGCAGGAGATAAAATCTGGCTGCCTGCTCCCTTTAAGATATAAAAGCACTTGAAAACCCTATGTAGTATCAATGTATGTGGGAATTGACACAATGAGAGGGTTTGTTTGTTTTTTAGGTGGGTCCATAGAAAAAATAAAGACACCAAGAAAACATGACCATAGCATTTCAATATTCATTTGGATAAATAAACATAATAAATACTTCAAAATGAAAGACAACTCATGCAAGCATTTAAATTAAGTGCTGATTAAATTAGTTAACAGATAAATAAAAATAAGGGGCAAATATTACTCAAACAATCAGAAAACTAAAGTAACACCAAGAATTATTCCATGAAATTACTTTCTGAATAAAGAGGTCCTTTTCAAAAATGTTAAAAGGGGTGGTAGTGTCAGAGATGAACAACCATAGGAGAAACGCTTTTAGCAAAATGGGATCAATTTTGATCTTTAAATGATTACTTATTCATTTGAATATTCTTCTTCATAAACGAATCACCTCATGTGAGTGTATCCTTTTGGAGCATTATGAAGAACTGGGCTTCTACCTTTAAGAGAACTAGCTATTATATTTTTATTCTTTGGAGCCTGTGTTAGACTGGATGACATATGTGTATAAGAAATAACTTTATATCAAGAAGTAGTTTTATATCAAGGAGGCATACCAATTCAGTACAAGTGAAGTACAAAGTTGATGCTAGACCTTAAATCCCTCTTCTAATTCATGCAGCTGATGGCTGGAAACAGAGAAGTGAAGCAGAAATCAGGGTGATAACAGAGCAGTGGGTACAGCCATGTCAATCCAAGATCAGTATAAACATGCTGGGCACTGAGAGCTCTGAGGGTCGGTTGGCCCACAATGAGGTGTCATCAGGGTACCACTGGGTTGACAAGTTCAACTCCATCCCAAGCCATGAGGGTCTAATTAACATAAAATAATCCAACAATCACAGAGCCTATACTACAATTAATTTATTTTCATGGAAGACTATGTTTTAAATTTAGGGATAAAGGGGAGCTATCTCTAAAATATAAATCTATCCTTTACTCTAATCTAGTAACATTTTTAATTACTTTATCAAGTTTCTAGAGATTTTTACCTCTACCCTTACCTTTCAGAGATCAAACAATCTCTTGCCTATCTGCATTCTCACTTAAAAAGGGGATGGTGGATTATGGAGGATCTCTTTGCCTTGGATTCAGCAACCTGACTGTTGATAGCAGTTTGGTTTTAACCAGATTGTGTATTGAATATAGAATTAGCCACCAATGCTTGATTTTCAGCTTGCCTTTCATGCATTTCTATTATTTAAGAGACAGTTATAGCTTTTTGAATTGTTTTAGCATTAGTGGTCATTATCAGTTTTAGAAAGGACATACAATTGTTGGGAACCTCCCCACCCCTGCCACTGTAAGAAACGTGTAGATTAAACGTGTAGATTAGAGCCACAGGAGAAATTCTCTAGACTTGCACATGCATCATGTCCCATACCACCTGGAGACTAACAACTGTGCTGTAACATAATTCTTAGTTCAGTTTACTAAACAAACCAAGTTCATTGCATGAAGTTGATTTGTACATATCAAGATTATTCTTTAACTCAGACATCTTCTTAATGGGTTTTAAGTGAGTGCCTTAAGGAAAGATTTTACTTCATGACCAGAGAAAGAATGGGTTTTCTCCTTGCTTTTTTCCTGATTGATAGGTAAATGAGCAAACCATAAAACAACCTCTTGCCTAAGAAATTTCTAAGTAAACTAACATTATATATATATATATATATATATATATAATATATTCATATTCTATGAATGAATTTGAGCTCCACCTTAAGATACATTATAAGTAAAAATTAAAATTAAAAACTCACTGCCATTTAGCTGGTGTTGATTCATAGCAACCCTATAAGAAAGGGTAAAACTATCCCTGGGAGTTTCCAAAACTGTAAATCTTTATGGGAGTAGAAAGTCTTGTCTTTCTACTGTGAAGTGGCTGGTGGTTTCCAACTGCTGACCATGCAGTGACTAGTCCAACACATGATCACTATGCTCCCAGGGCTCCCACCTGATGACATAATGCTTGCTCAAAAACAATAGTTCTTACAATGTTATGCGACTTTGTACTTACTCTCTTAAGGTGATCACTGACGTTTGAGAGGTGCTGTAGTGAAGGGAAAGGAATAAGATGACATCTGGTCATCAGAGAGAGTAACCTCTGGAAGCTCACAGGTTTGTTCTAAAACATGCTGCCAATTAAGGGCATCAGCAAACAGTCCATGAAGAAGGCAGCACCTCAATTTAAGTGTGTACAAAGGCTATTTAGTAAAATCCATTATTAGAGTAAGGGATTGTGTTAGTCTGGGTAGACTAGAGAAACAAATCCATAGACATGCATATGTGAATAAGAGAGAGTTTAATACAAAGGGTAAGTGTACATTAAGAAAGCATCCCAACCCTGTCCAGTTCAAGCCCATCAGTCTGATACTAGCCCATATGTCTGATACCATTCTATAATGTCCTCTTCAGACTCAAGAAACACATGCAATGATGCCAAATGCAGGACAATCACAGTCCAGTGGGTAGAAAGCCTTTGGATCCAGTGACGTTGTAAGCATCTTAGCAATGATGGGGTCTCTACATGGCTTCTCCAGCACCCAAAGCATGGGGTCTATAAGCATAGTGCCATGTGTCTTGTCAGTAGAGTAACCTCTGGAGTAACTCCAAGGGAGTTAGCAGAGAGAGAAGGAGAGAGAGTCTGCCTCCCACCTTCAAGGAGGAAATCCAGTAATTTCCATAATTCTCAGGAGAAGGCCATGCCCACAAAGAGGCTTCATTGGCTATGATCCAATTGACAGACTAGATTCCACCCCTTTATTCTGAATCCTATCAAGTCCCAAATTGACACCAGATTGTGTAACTACCACAGGAACATATTACTGCTTAAATTCTGAGCACTTGGTTTGAGGAAGACAATAGTTTATAGGGGCAACTCCAAATCCATTTGTATCTTCACATACTATCTTGAGCAAGCCCTATATAATACAACTTATACAAAGCTGTGGCTTTCTACAATGTCTGATTTATCTGAATAATAGGATAATGATAAATTAATCCACAGAGCCATACAATTCTGTAGGTTAGTTAAAGGGAAGGAAGGCAGAAATGGGGTAGCCCTGGAGTTAAACTTATAACCCACAATGCAAAATTAAGGATTCCTGGCCAAGAGTCCTAGTGATATAGTGGTTACTTGGGCTGATAACCTCAAAGTCAGAAGTTGGAAATCACCAGCTGGTCCAGGGAAAAAGACAGGCTTTCTCCTCCCTTAAAGAGTTAAAGTCTCGGAAATCCACACGTCAGTTCTACTCTGTCCCATAGTGTCACTAAGACTTGGATTCAACTTGATGACCGTGAATTTGGTTTTTCAGCTTTAAGTTTATGGATTCTGGTCTGCTTATATAACAGGCACATTTCCCCCTCCTGCAAAGGACTGGTATCATGCTAGCTCTTTAAAAGGAGGACCAAATATCTCACTTCAAGTAGTTACAGTTGCTCACCTTTGAGGTTGGTAGCTTGGCGAAAAAAATCAGCTCTCAAAATTTTAGAACTGGTGGTTAACTGCCAGGACTTCCATGGCACCAAGGGTGAGTAAGCGCTGTTTCAATCTGTGTCTTTTTTTATCTTTGGACAACATTATGGCTTCACCATGATTGACTTTCTCATTGTGATCATTCAGTTTTGTCTTTGTCATGTCTTTCTTCTGCTTATGACAGAATATCTTGTTGTTAAATGTCATTGGGTTGGTTTAGACTCAGCGCCCACATGCACCACAGAATGAAACACTGCCTGGTCCTGCCCCAGCCTCATACTTTTTCTTATGCTGCAGCCCATTGTTGCAGTAACTGTGTCAATCCATCTCCTTAAGGACCTACTTCATTCTCACTGCCCCTCTGTTTGACCAAACATAATGTCCTTTCCCAGGGACTGGTCTCACCATCCTTACCTCAAAGGACAATTTTGGCCATACTTTGTCCAAGACAGATCGGTTTGTCCTTTTAGCAGTTCATGGTATTTTCAATATTCTTCATGAGGACAACAATTCAAATGCATATATTATTCATGGGTCTTCTTTAATGAATGTCCAACTTTCACATTCATATGAAGCAATGAAAAATACGTTGTTTGGGGTAAGCAAGCCTTAGTCTTCAAAGTAACACCCTTGCTTTTCAATACTCTAAAGAGACCTTGTGCAGCAGATTTACCGAATGCAACTCAACTTTGATCTCTTGACTGCTGCTTCCATTTGCAGCAGTCCAAGCAAGACAAAATCCTTCACAAGTTACAGCTTTTCTCCGTTTATCATGATGTTACCTTACCTATTGGTCCACTTGTGCAGATGTTGTACTTTTATACATTGAGTTTAATCCACACTGAAGGATGCAAAAGTCATAATATAAAGCTCTTTAGGAAAAAAAACAAACAACTGTTGTCACTGAATTGATAATGCCTCATTCTGACCTAGTAAGAAAGAGTAGAAATACTACATAGAGTAATAATCCTTTTGAGATCACACTGTCTTTCTTCACAGAGCAGTCGGTGGGTCTAAATCAGCAACCTTACAGTTAGCAGCCAACTGGTTTACCCACAATGCAATCAGGGGTCCCTGTTACTGACAAAGCAGATATTAAATTATCAATCATTTTCATGGTCATTATATACCTCTAGAGCATGGGTTGGTAAACTTTTGAGATAGAAAAGTAAATTTGTCTCTCATAGCAACTTTAAAATTATTTGGGAGTCATAAATACGTTTTTAGAAACAGATTAAATCACCTTTATTTGAATAATATCCTTAAAAATGTTTCAATTTTACTTCAAAGCCATGTTTGTCCTAAAAGAGCTGTATATAATTTAAGAGCCACCGTTTGCTGAAACCTGCTCTAGAGAATCCATCTTCCTAAGAAGTTTTAGCTCCTAAAATTACTCCTTTCACCTGTAGGTAGCATTGGCCAACTTACCTGTAGTCTGTTGGAGCACATGCTGGTATTCTGGAATGAAAGGACTGTGTACCCACTTGCCATCCATTACTTTAAGTATTGATTTACCTGAAATTTATTAGGGAAGCTAAAAAGTTACAAGATATTAGCTATACAGGTATTTTCTCCCCCAAGTTTCTTCTCAGTCATGCTTGCAGACATATCTCTAGCTGGCCATTGACCTCTCAAGTACATGGTCATTCGGCCTCTCCCTTATTCTTTGCATGGAGTGGCCCGTGACTGCTGCTTCCAGGTCCATTTATTGTGGATACAAGTAAGTGAAACCCTTGACAATTTCAATCTTTTCTCCATTTATCATGATGCCACTTATTGGTCTAGGTGGGAGGATGTTTTATTTCTGTTCCACTAAGTTACAATCCATAGTGAAGGCTGCCGTCATTGAGCTTCATTCATGAAGGTTCTTGCCTTCTCATTTTCAGTGAGCAAAGTTTTGTCATTGGCATATCAAAGGTTAATAAGACTTCCCCGAATCTGATGCTGTATTCTTCTTAATGTAGTCCAGGTTCTCAGATCATTTGCTCAGTATACAGATAGAATCGGTATCATGAAAGAGTACAACATCTTTGAGGATTTTACATGATTCAGTACACACTTGTTCAATTCAAGTGACTGCCTTTTGGTCCATGTCAAAGTTCCTCATAAGCACAATTAAGTTTCTATATTCACATTCTTCTCAAGGATATCCAAAATTTGTTATTATCCACCCAGTCAAATGTCTTTTCATTTCCCAAAAAAACAACAGCAATTCAACATCTCTTAGTCTTTACCTTGAGCCAAAATCCATCTGACATCAATGATATCCCTTGTTTCATGTTCTCTTCTGAATTCTTCCTGAACCTCTGGCAGCTCGCTGTCAATACACTGCTTCAAACTTGTTGGATGGCTTTCAGCAAAATTTTACTGGGATGTGATATTGATATGTTGTATAATTTGAGCATTCTGATGGGTCACCTTCCTATGAATAAGTACAAATATGGATCTCTTCCATTCAGTTGACCAAGTAGCTGTCTTCAGAATTTCCTGGCATGGACGAGTAAGTGCTTCCAATGCTTTATCAGCTTGTTGAAACATTTCAATTGGTATTCCATCAATTTCTGGAGCCTTGTTTTTGGCTAATGCTTTCAGTGCAGCTCAAATTTCTTTCTTCAGTACTTGTTGGTTCTAACCTCTTGAAATTGTTCAATGTCAACTTTTTTTTTGTACAGTGACTTTATGTATTTTTCCCATCTTCTGTTGATGCTTTCTGCATAATTCAATATTTTGTCCATTGAATCTTTCAATATTGTAACCAAATCTTGAATTGTTTTTCTTCAGTTCTTTTACCCTGAGATATGCAGGGCATATTATTTGGGTTTTGGTATAATTCCAGATTTTTACAAGTGATGATCCTTTCATTTGTCTAATGTTTTTCTGTTTAGTTTATATTCTTTACCATTTAGTCCATTTATTTTAGCTGTTCTGTGTCCAAGAACTTCAGAGTCTCTTCTGACACAACTTCCCTTTTTTGTCCTTTTTAATGATCTTTTGCTTTCTTCATGAATGATATTATTAATGCAATCCCACAACATTTTAAGTATTCTGTCATTAATGTTCATGAGTAAATTCTATGCTTGACATGTTCACAAAATTCAAGTGGGATATACTTAAGACCGTAATTTGTTTTTAATTTTCTTCAACTTCGACCAATGTATGAGAAATTAATGTTGTTTGCGAGTCAGCTCTTGACCTGGTTTTGACTGCTGATATTGAGTTTATCCATTATCCCTTCCCAATGATGTGGTCAATTTTATTCTTGTATATTTTATCTGTTGAAATCCATGTGTATAGTACCATTGTTGAAAGTTATATTTTCAATGACAATATACTCAGTCCTTGGAGAATGCAGCGTACAGCTTAATTTCTGTCACCAGGGTCATATGATTGATTGATCAATTTCAGGTTGAATAAGTTCGTAGAATTCTTTAATTCCAATATCCACGTTTGGTGTATAAATTTGAATATTTGTTGTGCTAAGTGCATATTTTTGCATGTACATAAATATTATCCTATCATAGACTGCATTGTATTGCAAGATATTGCAAGATAGATGAGATAGTTAATTATGCCAGCCTGGCCGATAATCACAAGTGGGATTAACTGAAGGATGGAGAGATAAATGGCTCGGTGAGCCTCACTGTTCTTGTCTCTCGCTCTTTGATCATCGGACCAGTGTGTGGCTGCCTTGCTTGTTCTGTACCTCAATTTACAGGCTACACTACCTGTGGGATGCCTAGCCTGTGAACTGTGTTGCTGTTAAGTTGAGGTCCCTTTAAGACATCTCTGTAGCTGGGGACTGGCAGTTGGTGACCTGGCGAACAGTTGGTAACCTGCCTTGTGGTTGGCTGCTGTGCTGACATAGCCTAGCTCTCTCTATATATAGAGGAAGACCTGGCAGCAGACTTGACTTGAAGGACTGCTAGTGTCTCACAACTCTCTCACAGAAGTGAGTTGCACTGAGCCATTTGTACTGCTTTATGAATTAACTGTTCATTTCTTGTATTATCTATCTATCTATCTATATATATAATTTGACAGTTCATTTCTTATGTTATATATCTAACTATCTATATAAATAAATATATAAAGTTATCAGCAATCTGATTTTATCTCTCTAGAGAACCCTGTCTAGCACAATAGATCATGAAGCAACCTTTTTAACAACAAATATGACACCATTTCTCTTGAATTTGTAATTTGGAATAGTTATCACCCGTATGATCTTCTACTTCAAAATATCCAATACCAGTCCATTTCAGCTTATTGATGCCAATGATAGTGATATTTTTTGTGTGTTCCATTTCAGTTTTGATGACTTCCAGTTTTCCTAGATTCATGGTTTATACACATTCCACATTCAGGTTATTAGTGATTCTTTCAGGTGTTATTTCTTATTTTTAATTGTGTCTCCACAGCAAATGAAGTACCTGAAGGCTTTACCCCATCCACATCATTATAGCCAATTCTACTGAACAAAGGCAGTTAATATTCGGTAGGATTACACGTGTCTTCCTCGCTGAAGTGCCTCTCATCATCTATACTATATCTGACAATGTTGGTTTGCTATTCAAAAGACTTGTATATGTTACAATGTTCCACTGCTGTGCTTGTGGTTGGCAATGATTAATCACTCAGAAGTAGAGACCCTATACCTTCTTAATCATCCGCTCTTAGTCCAAAAGCTCTTTAGAAGCCTGTTTACCTTGCCTGACCCTGCTAGTATATGAAATACCAGTGATATAGTGTGTTTGGCTGGGTTGATTAGAGAAACAATTACAGTAACACTCATCTATGTGTAAAGAAGAGTTTTATATCAAGACGTAATTCTATATGAAGAATGCATCACAGCGCAGTCCAACTCAAGTCCATAACGTCTGATACTTGTCTATAAATCCCTCTTCAGACTCACACAGCCATATGTAGTGATTCAGAATTCAGAAAGAGCACATGCCAATGGGTGGATAGGCATTTGGATCCAAGGTTGGTGGAAATAGGGCAGGACACCAGAAGCTCTCAGAGTCCATGACAGACTCCAAGTAGGCAGGAAGGCAAAGTTGTAGAGAAAGAGGGAAGTTCCCAGAATCCTCATTCTAAAAGACCACACCCCCAAGGAGACAACCAGACTATGACCTGATTGACAGGTTACATTCCACCCCTTCCGTTTATGCATATTCAAATTGACATAAAATCATCTAATTACCACACATAGCTTCCAGTGTCACAACCTCATTGTATGGCAAATTGGCAGGTCAGTTGTGGTGATAGAGTGCCCAAAAATAGAGGAAGATCCTCAACTTCACGAACTGATGCAGTGGTTGCAAAGGGTCAAACATAACCAATTTTGTTGTTGTCATTGTTGTTGTTGTTCTTAGGTCTTCTTTATTTGGTATCCAACTTTCACATGCATTTGAGGCAATGGAGAATACAATAACTTGGTTCAAGCACACCCTAGTCTTCAAAGTAATGTCCTCAGTTGTCAGTATTCTAAATCGGTCTTTTCTTTTTTTTAAAAATCATTTTATTAGGGGCTCATACAACTGTTATCAGAATCCATACACACATCAATTGTGTAAAGCGCACTTGTACATTCATTGCCCTCATCATTCTCAAAACATTTTCTCTACACTTAAACCCCCAGCATTAGGTCCTCCAAATTGTGAGGCTCACATTGGACAAAGTAGTGTTTTTGTTATTGTTGCTGCTGTTGTTTGTATTTTCTTTGCACACAGCATTGCCATGAGTCCAAGGCAACCTGATGACAGCTAGCAACAATTAAGCCTAGCTGTTGATAGGTGCCACAGAGAGCAATATCTTCCCAACTGGCACGGAAAGGTTCCCAGCTATGAATTCCTATCTCTTAAGATCACTTAGGATCATTTTGCCAAATGATTATCCTGCTGACTGTATTCCATTTCCTGATTAACACCTGAATTCTTCACTACCCCATCCTTGTTGCCACTTTTAGTCATTTGCTATAAGTTTCTTTTAACCAGGGTGAAAAACACCCCATAAAAAATGACTTTTTGCTACATATCATTAGCTGTATTTGATCTTCCCCCACCCAACTGTCAATATTGATTATGAAATGGATGAAAGAGCATGTACTTTAACTCCTTCCTTCACATTGGGTTTAAAGCCATGGTCCAATTAGGAAGCATGTCCTGTGGATAGAGAAATAAAAACAATTCTTTATCATAAATTTTGGAAAAAGTATTTTGGAAAAGTAGAATTCATGGATTCAATGAAGTATAACTAACATAGCAATGTATATATTTTCAAATTTTGAAAGTAATGAATTATTATTCTATTATTTCAGTGACATAAATACTTGCATTATCACTGGGTTTTTGGCAAACATAATTAGTCTATTAATATGAGTATATAAAAACTGATATTTACAAAGATAAGTTCTATCAATTATTTTACCTTTTATTTTTCTCACTGGAAAACTAAGTCAAATAAGATTGCACTTGTTCTTTGATGCTAGTAGAGAATTTTTATTAATTCAAATATAATTTCAATTTTTAAGTGTTTATAAGAATCATTTTTAATAAATTCAGTGATAGGAATTTATATTTACATCTTCAGTGAGAGAGAGATAAGATTCTTTGATGCATGAAACAGCAATAATTCACAACTCCTGTTCTAAAAATAATTCTAATACAAATATGCGTTATACAAAGGACACAATTTAAAAGATAACCTTGTGGAAAATCATATTTTACTTCAACAAGATCAAATGAATCTTTTAAAATTATATGAACTTCACTGGATTACATAAAAGGTAAAAGTCATTAATTCAGTACTACAGTTTGCATGATGTTAGAAATGGATGAAACTAATGAAAACACTCTATAAACTACAATCAAATGCAATCATAAATATTTATTTAAAACTATAGTAGAATCAACATTATCAATTTCTTTATCAAAAATAGGTTATGGTCTAAAAAATTTGAAGCCACACTTTAAGCTGTGGTCATAATATTCACAAAGCAATATTAATGAGTTTCTGTGTAAAAATTTATATTCATATTTCTCTTAGTTCTACTTTAGAAATAAATATATATAAAATAAAGGTAAAGTGGAAATTTTGAGGGTACAGAATGAAAGGAAATTTAATAAAAAGCACTTACTGATTTTAGGAAAAAGTACAAATACAGAGACAGATTCTTTTTCTTCAAGTTAACCAATTATATTTTAATATATATTATATGATATATATTCTTTAAAAATAACAACAAAAATGTCTTTCAGTCTTTGTGGGGAATATAAAGATAAAGCTCTGTAAAGATTCTTCTTAGAGTTGATACAATGAATTAATTTTTTTTGGTCTTTTGACTTCAACTTCATCAGGTTCCATCTGCTTCCTTTCCTTGACCATTATACAATATTGCTTCCAAAGTTGGTAATCAAGCTCAGTCTTGTTATTGATATACTTGAAACAGTTTATTTACTGACTCTTCATTGATTCATACTTAAATGTAGTCTACAGACAACCTCTGCATGGTTCATATGCTGTCTGATTTTTCCTGGATATCAAAGTACAACAACCTATGGGGACAGTCTTGTTGCCTTGGTTCACTTCACTACAATCCACCTACGTATTACTATCCATAAACATGTGATCATTCATGGCTGGGGAGTCTACTTCATAGCTGTCGATTATGTCAAACTCCTCAGATGCCTTTTTTCCTCCTGGTTCCTCAGTATTTGGGTGCCTTCACAGCCAGCCAATCCAGTAAACTCATTGGTGAATTTAATTCACTCTTTGAGAGACTTCAATCCTTTGATGAAATTAATGGACTCATCATCCACTTTCACCTTCTCAAAGTAACAGGTAGCAGTAGCTCTCCTCTTTTTGGTGAATTTAATTTACTCTTTGAGAGACTTCTATCCTTTGATGAAATTAATGGACTCATCATCCACTTTCAGCTTCTCAAAGTAACAGGTAGCAGTAATTCTTCTCTTCCTTTCTTCATTTAACTCTCACTTTCAATCTTGAACATACTTTTGGTCACCATCTCTACCATGCTCTGTATCACATTCCAAACATCTCTCTCTGTTAGTCTGGGTCCTTTAAAGAAGAAAAAAACAATTAGATATATAGATAGATGGTAGATGATAGATGATAGCTAGATAGATAAATGATAGATAGATGATAGATAATAGATAGATAGATAGATAGATAGAATATGTGTCAGTAGAGAATAGAGATAGATGTTAGATATATGATAGCCAGTTTCAGAGAGATAGACGGGAGTTTTATACAAAAAAATTACTTACATAGTTGTAGAAGTGGATAAGGTCCAAGCTTAAGGGTGAAATGATCAAATATCATTCTGGAAGCTTCTTTTGACTCATGTAGCTGGAGAGACTGATAAAACTAAAATGCACAGGTCAGAAGTAGGCTTTTGATTACATAAGTGAATGAATGAAAGTTTGAAGTCAAGACGGGAGTCTGCTCGTGGCTTCTGAAATTGCCAAGTAATACAGTAGGGTGCTGACTTGATTCCAAATAAATGGAATTCAGATCAAGAGCCAGATGCGGAATCCAGACCCCGAAAAAAAGCAAGTAAATTATTCAGGTGTTCACATATGCTGCAACCAGGCATTTCCTTTTCAGTCAAAAGAAATGTCCTAATTGTTGTTGTTAAGAACCCTCCAGCCAGTTCTTACTAATAGTAACCCCAAGGACAACAGAATGAAACACTGCCCAAACCTGGGCCATTCTCCAAATTATTTTTATATTGGAACCAATTATTGCATCTTCTCAGGGTTTTTCTCTTTTTTGCGGCCACTCTGTTTAATTAGGCACCATGTCCTTCTCCAAGGATTAGTCTAGTCTTATAATATATCCAAAGTATATGAGACAGTCTGGCCATCTTTGGTTTTAAAGAGTATTCTGGCCTGGACTTCTTTAAAGAAGATTTATTTGTTCTTTTTCTGGTCTGTGGTGCTTTAAATTTTCTCCACCAGCACTATAATTCAAATGCATCATCTTTAGTCTTCCTTATTCAATGTGAAGCTTTCGCATCCATATGAGATGATTGAAAATATCATGACTTGGGTAAGGCACATCTCAGTCCTCAAAGTAACGTCCTTGCTCTTCAACATATTTCATAGATATCATGAGGCAGATATCCTCTGTCAATGAGGCACATGTACACATTTTGTTAAACCATACATAGAGCAGTGAATGTTTTAATACGGTTCTTCGAGCCAATGTCTCTAATTTACACCAAGCCATCTTTTCTTGCACGTGTCTGGTAAGAAGATGGGTGAAGATATTAATAGGATTCACTTGTAATAATGACCAAGATTTTATAGAATGCTATCCAGCTGTGAATAAAATGAGCTCTTTGAGAAGCACAGAAGAGATCTCATTACCAGCAAAATAAAGGAGTGATGTCCATCTGTGTACCAGAGGTCCCTGAACAGTGAATCCAGAAGATATTTATAATTATCAAAGGAGTAGCAACAGAACTAGGAGCCATAGTATGGAGCTAAGAGGTGGACTTCTCAACCCATGGAGAAAATAAACCTGAGTTCTTTTGTGCAAGAGACTGGCTTGTGAAGTGGAGTGCCTCTGGACATTTAATTGAAAAAGCTGGGGCTTGCTGATCCACAGGAATGGAGCTGATTATCTTCAGTCGGAGGCTTACTGGAATGGGGTTTCTCTGAGCACTTAATTCAGGAAACTGTGTTTGCTGACCCACAAAGAATGAGCTGACTACCTTCAGATTGAGACTTACAACAGAGTAGTATGCCTCTTTCAGCTTTTATGAGCGAATCTGAAAGAATTTTGTGACATGTCCTGATAAAACAACTATCCTAGCATCTCTCAATGGCAGGCAAACTTGTTAACTATTTTAATAAACCCATTAATCATTAAATTTGTCTGTGAATTCTGAGCAACCACTGCAATGGATATTAAAAACTAGAGAACATTAAGAACACTCACACTAGTCTCTAAAATATATGTAATTATAAGTCATACATACATAATACAAATAAGAGTAACATGCATGCAACCAAACTTACATAAGTGCATTTCCATTTAACATGGTAATGAACAAAACATAAATATATACAAGAAAGAAATACACATAACAATTACAGTCCTTTCTCTAACTGGTCATTTAGTCATAACTGCTATTTAGAACTAGCTTCTTTCATCACCCATACCACTTTGTGCTCAGCAAGCACCTCAGTTGGTTATGTTCCTCTGCTTAATGAGGTAACCTAAACACGTATTCCTAAAGAATGTGGACCATTAGTTATCCTAATGCAATTTGGCTGCAATAGTTTTTCAATTTCTTCAATCACAGGACATAGCAGTTCTAAGAGATGTCCTACAGTATGCCCCAAATTCCACACATACTCTTTACTTTCATTAGTAAAAATAAACCAGATTTCCCTTTAGAAATAAGGAAGTAGGGACCCTCAATTCTTAGGGAACTGGAATTGTGAATGAGGGGAAGCCAATTTCTAAGAGTAGAGTCTACCACGGTGACAGGAATGGAGTAAATCCTGTGAGACTAGAGCCTTCGGAAAATTCATCTGCAGACGAGGCACAACTCAAGAACAAACAGCTCCAAAAATCTGTTAATGATCAGAAATTGGAATGTGCAAATTCGATTTTAGGGAAATCGGAAGTCAAGAATGAAATAGAATGCATAAAGTTCAATAACTAGACATTAGTAAGTTGAAATGGACATATATAGGTCATTTGGAAACAGAAAGTCATATAATTACTATGCCAGGATTGACACAATCAAGAGAATTGGTGTTGCACTCATTGTCGAAAAGGACATTACAAAATCAATCATGAATTTCAATTCTGCCTCTTATAGGATTGTGTATATCTGCCTTCAAGGAAATCTAATCAGTACAACTTTTATTCACCTTTATGCACCAACCACAAGATCTAATTATGAAGACATTTGACACATTGAACATTATTCCAGAAGACCTGACGAGCTGTGAGAGGACATGAAGTACATCGTTCATGAAGAAAGCAAAAGATCATTAAAAAGACGGGGGGCGGGGTGGAGAAAAGATCAAAGTGGATAGCAGAAGTGACTCTGAAACTTGCTTTCAATCAGAGTGGGTAAAGCAAATGGAAGAAAAGATGAAGTCAGAGTTCAATAGAAAATTTCAAAGGCAGCTTGAGAAGATGACATTGTGATAGGTAGGTTTATTGTGCCAACCTGGCCAAAAAGGAACATGTGGGAGTAATAAGGTGGCAGTTTGATTGGAGGGCAAAGAGATAAATGGCTGGGCAAGCCCCACCTCTCTCTCTTGCTCTCTGGTGATCCGACAAGTGTGCAGCTGCTACCCTGCTTCCCCGAAACTGTAATTTTGCTATTGTTATGAATTGTAATGTAAATATCTGGTATGCAGGATGTATTAGGTGACTCCTTTGAAAGGGTTGTTGGATCCCCAAAAGTGTTGCGACCCACAGGTTGAGAACCACTGCTCGAGAGAACCCTGTCTAACAAAGATATCAAGCCTTATAATGAAATGTCCAAAGACCTAGAGTTAGGAAACTAAAAACGAAAGCTTATTAACAACTTGTGACATGCAGATGACATCACCTTGCTTGTTGAAATTGAGGAGGACTTGAAACACTCCATAATAAAGAAGAAGGACTTCAGCCTTCAGTATAGATTACCACCCAATGTAAATAAGACCCAAACCCTCACAAGTGAACCTATAGGGTAACATCATGATAAATGGAGAAAAGATTCAACTTCTCAAGGATTTTTGTCTTGCTTGGATGTGCAAGCAATGCAAATGGAAGCAGCAATCAAGAGATCAAAAGACATGTTGTGTTGGGTAAATCGGCTGCACAAGACCTCTCTAGAGTATTGAAAAACAAGATGTTATGTTGAGGACTGAAATAGGCTTGACCAAAGCCAGGGTCTTTTCAATTGCCTCATATGCACATGAAAGTTGGACATTGAATGAGGCCGACCTGCTGACAAAGATAACTGAAAATACTATGGACTTCTAAAAGGACAAACCTTCCCGACACAACCGCTGAAGACAAAGCGGGTGAATAAGCAAATGTGGTGAAGAAAGCTGATGGTGCCCAGCTATCAAAAGATATAGCGTCT
>NW_022103903.1:5842583-5881447 GCF_000313985.2 Echinops telfairi
CGATGTACAAATGCGCTTTACACAATTGATGTGTGTATGGATTGGGATAACAGTTGTATGAGCCCCTAATAAAATGTTAAAAAAGAAAAAAACAATTGGCTTACAGGTAAAAAAAAAAAAAAAGAATACTTTGTTTGGACAAACATAAACTTCTGTGAATTCAGTACGAATACAAGCTGCAGATAAATAAATAGACGAGACAGAAATAAAGCAAAAAAATAATAATAAAAGGACAAACTCCTGTCTTGGAAGAAGTACGCCAGAGCACTCCTTAGAGGCAAGGAAATGCACGGATTTGGCTTACATACATTGGACATGTCAGAAGAGACCATTTCTTAGAGAATGACACCATGCTTGGAGGGCAGCGAAAAAGAGCTCAGGGAGCTGTATTGATGCAGTGGCTGTAACAATGAGCTCAAGCATAGGAACAATTGGACATAGGAGCAGGAACTGGGAATGTTTCCTTCTGTTGTGCGTAAGGCCGGAAATGACTCCACAGAACTTAACAACAAGCGGGATCATTCGCACAACCAATACAATTAAATCTGTTATTTATTTGTTGCTCCAGAGGCTGATTTAATAGAATCAGTGGTGTTTCCATGTAGGAGTATTCCTCCCTTTTCAAAAACCTGGAGCTAAAACAGTATAGGGTAGAGGGCAGGAAGAAAACATTATAAAAACAGATTAGTAGAAATAATAATGCTGCCTCTCCCTTTTTTATCCCTTGCATTTTGGAAGTCTATAGCCTGGCTACTGGAGAAACAGCACAGTATACTTAGTGATTATATACAGCTTCCTGGGTGACATTCCCCATGCTTCCAATGCATTTCCACATAACTTCTCCTATATTGTGTCTTCAAAGACTATTCACTTTTTCTATAAAGCTGGCTGCTTTGGGATAATGATGAACATGATAGGAACAGTGTACTCCATGAGCATGGGCCCATTGCCACACTTTATAGGCAACAAATAAAGTCCCTTGATCCAAGACAGTCTGTGTGGGATGCCAAGACTATGGATAAGGCATTCTGTAAGTTCAAAGATGGTTGTTTGGGCAGAAGTATTGCAAGTAGAAAAGAGAACTCATCCAGAGAAAATGACAAATAAGAACAAAACTCTGACCTTTCTGTGATGGTAGTGATCCAAATATTATGTACATATCAGAGATTTTTAATGTTTTCCTCCAATTCTGATACTACAGTCTTCTTTTATAGTCAAGCGTTTCAGATTATTTGCTTAGGGTACATATTGAATAAATATGATGAAAGGACACATATCTTATGCCCACCTGTCCTGATTTTAAACTTTGTTCTCTTGCAATGCCTACCTCTTCATCATATACTAGAAGATGCATTAATTTGCTCAAGCAATGAAACCACACCTGGAACACTAGCTGCAATTAAAGTCCCCACTTGGTCAGGTTTACAATGACACCTTGCCATTCTCCAAGAACCATCTATTTTCTGTACACACCCAATAACTGTAGCCCCATCTTTGCTCGCTTCAATCCCTTGATGTTGACACTAATGTATGTAATCCCTCTAGAGCAGTAGTGTTGTATTGAATTTACTAAATTGCTAAGTACAGGCTGTTGTCATGGCTTCCACTTTGCTTTGCCTTCTTTAATAACCTTTATTTCACATGTCAAAGCTCCAAGAAAGGTATTCTGCCAGTTGCATAGTACATCTGTTACACATTCTGGACCTGGGAAGATCACTAGAGGAGGACTCAATGACCCACTGGACCCACTCTTCAATACATTTATGAATTCTGTTTCAAAATCTGCCAACAGAAGTCCAATTTTGACAGCATTATGTGTTGAAGAGATTATCTCTTTCTCATAGAAGGTGTTTTTGCTCTTTATCCAGCATCTGTTGTCTGTAAGTGATGGGTTTATTTATTGGCTCTCTCTTCTGTTCCATTAGTCCATGCATCACTCATTGTAAGAGTATCAGATTGTATCTACTATGACCGAGTAGTAGGTCTTGAGGCGTTAAAGTGCGAGGTATCATTCTTGGTTCTTTAGCAATGCTTTTCTTATCCTGTGTCTATTTCATTCCACATAAAACTGGTGATTAATTTTCCTATCTCTTTGGAGAATTGTGAAGGAATCTGTAATAGGATTGCATTATATTTATATATCATTGGGTATTACTGATATTTTCAGTTTGTTGAGTCTCCCTATCCATGTACATGGTATATTCTTCCACCTATGTAGGTCTCTTTTGGTTTCTTGTAGTAGTGTTTTGTCATTTTTTTTGCACAAGTCTTTGCCCTATCCCCACCTCCTCTGGTTAAATTAATATCTAGGTATTTCATCTTTTTGGTAGCTATTGTAAATGACATATTTTTCATTTCCCTTTCAGAAATCTCTTCATTAATCTACATGAATCAACTGATTTTTATATGTTAATCTTGCCCTGACATTTTGCCAAATATTTTAATAAGTTCTAACAATATTTTTATCAAGTGTTTTGGTATTTTTACATATAAATTTTTATTATCTGTAAGTAAATAGAGTTTTACCCTTTTTGCTACTTTAAATGCCTTTGATTTCTTTTTATTGTCTAATAATTCTGCTAAGATTTTAGTACAGTATCAAATAAAAATGGTGATAAAGGGCATCTTTATCTGGTTTTCATTAGCAGGTAGAACACTTTATGTTTTGTTTTTGGTTTCTTTTCTCACTGAAGGAGATAATGGCTGTTCTTTTGTATTTTTATGCCATTTTTTATTGAGGAATTTCCCTTCTATTCTATTCTGTTGAGTGTTTTATCAGAAACAAATGTTAGATTTTGTCAAATGCCTTTTGAATCACTTGATCTGATCATGTGCAATTTTACATTTTGTTTTATTTTTCAGACCATTACCCCATTCTCTGCTAACAAATTCTATCTTAATTTCTTAATGTCCCTGTAAACAGAAACTCCTAAGTTGCTACTTCGGATAAATAAGTATATCGTGTCTTGCCATTTAGAGAGCTAGACGTTAGAGTTCAGATCCCTAGCTCTAGGGAGTGAAGCTTCCCTAACGGCCATGAGAAGGAAATCCTCATCTCAGCTTCTGTAGCCCCAGCATTTCTTGGTTTCTTGGTAGTCTCACTTGGAATTTCTTTTCTGCGGGTGTGTTTTCTTGTTTCAACCCAAAACATTATGTTGTAAGATGCTCAAACTATATCAACAAAACCATGTTTTTATTGGTGTTTTGTTTTCATTGGATGTCCTTTTTAAAAAAATGAAATTATGTGAAATAGAGACTGTTAGTTGAACGTCTCCATTCTAGACACATTCACTTTCATAGACATCTGTTACTATTTCTATACCAATATTGCAATAAGAAAAGTAATGAAATATGACAAAATATATTGTTTGTGATACTAATATCTTACACAAATTGGTAATGAATGAAAGAAACTCATAGTGTTATTAGCTGCTAACAATTTACTAAATTTATCACATCTACTGTCCTCAAAATAGTAGTTTTTTTCAATTACTATTTGCTAAGTTGTGAATGCACATAATCTTTGCAAATTAATTCTTCTGTACTTTGCATATTTAAATTTCTGTATTAAAATTAATGGAAATTAAATGGGACAGATATTTCATTTTTATAAAATAAAAATAATAAAGTTTAGGCTGAGTTTACATTCTTATCTTAAATTCAATGCAAAGCTTTTAAAAGATTAGAGAAGTTAATTTTTTGCTTGCCTACTAACTTTGCAGTTTGACTAACTAGGAACTGTTTGCATAGCATGTGCATAATATTTTGAGAATCGTAAAAATTCGTTTTGGTTTATCAGGCACCATTTCTACATTCTGATGTTGCTGTGTGCCCTCTGAACAGTAAATCTATTTTCTTTAAACAACCTTGAAATTGATCATTAATGACAACACATCTTTTCAGAATGTTGTCTATGACTAAAACGTAAGTATTTTAGCAGTATTTCTTCATACAAGGAAAATCATATATATTATTAAAATATCACTTTATAATTCACTTGTTTTATCTCTCAAATATAATTATATGCAGAAAAATATATGACAATAACCACACATACATATATATATTATATATAATACCCTGTGTCCCCGAAAGTAAGACATCCCCCGAATATAAGACCTACTTACAGTTTTGTCTCTCGCTGGAATATATGGCATCCCCCGAAAATAAGACCTCCTGAAAATAAGCCCTGCCCAAAGCTACCGTAACTCTGGACTCTGGACCGTAGCAGCAGGTGCCACCAAGCAGCTCACTGTTGGCCGCAGCGCAGCCAGAACAGACAGGAAGTGTAAGGTCTCTTTTAACAAAAGAATAAACAATAAATGTGTACCATATTCTTCTTCATGGAAAAATAATACATCCCCTGAAAATAAGACCTAGCACATCTTTGGGAGCAAAAATTAATATAAGACACTGTCTTCTTTTCAGGAAAACAGGGTAGTAAGGATTAAGAATGAAGTTTAGTTAGGAAAGGCTAAAAAATACTACAATAATATGAAATTTCAAACTTCACCAACTTGATAAAGGAAAAATATATCTCTTCATTACAGTACCAGCAGTGGGTCACAATATTCATTGAAAGCATTGTGCCCCATAATTGTGAACATTCAAAGTTAAGTAATGCTGATAATATGCATAAAATTTTTTATAATAATGTCAATATTATGTTAAACATATTTTCTATCAATATAAATTATTGTTACAACCTTATGCAAATGTCCATGCTAAGAAGAAATATAGCTAGATGAGAATATTGAAAACAATATTCACCTTTTTCTGACACAAACTTTGTGTAAGATATTCTATTTAACCATCTAAACTTTATTTTCATTTATGTTTAATATGAGGAATTCTTGAGGTCACATTTTTTATAGACATTTAAGTTGTTTTGATGCCCGTCATCTTGTGTGTTTTCATGAATGCCATGTATACAAAATAAACAAAGCAGATTGCATACCATCTGTTAAGATATCTACCCAGTTTGATATTCTTCATACCACTGTCAATAGCTAAAATAAGTGACATTCTTATTGCCTAACAGTTTTGGGAAATACAAAAAAACCATCTTGAATCTTGAATACCAGGGAAGCCTGATGACTATAAGAAAGGATTAACTAATAAAATAAAATAACTATAAATAATATAACTTATGTAAGTAAAACATATATATATTGAAGTAACTGTTACATTATTTTATTCATTCACTTTATGGTTATGTACAACTATGTATATGTGAATAATTTGAAAAATGCATAAAGATACTAAATGTACATATTCACTTTTAAAATTACTTAAAATTTGAATAACTGGATTGATACACCTATATTGCATGCATTATCTCTTCTCACCTAGGAATATTTTATAAACTTTGATTTAATGAGACGTTATTGCTGTTAGTGAAATTCACTGGACAAACTAGACTATGAGAGAGGAAAATCAACTTTATCAAAATTACGTACTCTAGAGATAACACAAAATTGCTCTTTAAAATGTTACTCTTTTATCATAATGCAAGCAAAATGTACGATTACATAAACCTTTTTCCAGTTCATTAGTTTTCATTCACTTTCTACTCATCAAGGAAAGATAAAGCTTCTCCATCTAACTTAAAATAGTTAGATGATAGCTTGTACCTTCATAATTTATATTACGTTAATTATTGATAATGCATAATCCTCGATATCCTAGTTAATTTTATACTAAAATATCAACCATAAATAGATGAAGGTTCTTTAGCAATTCATGAAGTCCTCCAATTAAAAAGATGAAATAATAAAACAATAATGGGATAATACATATCTGAAATATAAACCATTGCTATCAATTAACTTATCACTATTATCTTGTAATATTATTGAGGGTGAAGTAGTTAGTTTATTGTGCCAACCTGGCCAATAAACAGATGTGGGGTTAATTGAAGGGCAGAGGGATAAATGGCTCGGTGAGCCTCGCCTTTCAAGTTCTCGGGTCTCTTGCATTTGATGGTCGGATCAGGGTGCAGCTGCCTTAGCCAGTTCTCTGCTTCATCTAGCAAGGGTCACTTCCTGCAAGACATCCCTGAGGAGAAGCCACATGGACCTACCCCGGTGCAGCCCTGGGTGCTGGAGCAGCCATGTGGAGACCCCTGTCAGCGCTGAGATGCTTACACATTCACTGACTCGGCTTTCCTCCTGCAGTTGGCATCATAGTGTGTGTTTTGTGAGATGGAGGAGGACTTTGTGGATTGGTGTTGGACATTTGGGTTAATGGTGGACTTTTGGGGGAAGACTGAGTTGTGATGTTTTCTTGATGTGCACTTACCCATTATATAAAACTCTCTCTTATACATATGAGTTTCTGTGGATTTGTTTCTCTAATGTACCCAGAATAATACATAGGGTATATGATCTTGTACCACTTTTGCATTCCATATATGTGCAAGAGGAGAAACAATCATGCAAAGCTTATATAAAGAGAGATAACTCTATTATCTTCATGTGTTAGGTTCAATCTCTTTGAGAACTCAGATTTACTTTAAAAATCCTGTCAGAACTGTATTTCAATAAAGAAGTCCACAATTTCTTAAAATTATTATTCCCAATGACAATAAGAATTAAGATGGGGCAAGGACGTATTCTTGAATATTAGATGTCAAACCACAGATGGGGAAAATAAACAAACAAAAACACTGCCATCAAGTCAGTTCTGAGCACTGGTGCTGCGTGCCTTCAAGTAGGTTCTGACTCACAGCGGCCATCTGCACAGCAGAATGCAAACACCACTGGGAAATTCACCATCCTCACAGTGGTTATGTTTAAGCTCATTATTGACGTCATTGTGACAATCGTCTCCTTCAGGCTCTTCCACTTTTTTGCTGCCCCACCACTTTACCAAGCATACAGTGAGATGAAGTTTCTAAGGAGAATTCTGGATGTATTTCTTTCAAGACATGTATGTTTTTATTTCTTTTGTCCATGGTACTTTCAATATTCGTTGCCAACACCATAGTAATGCATCAGTTTTTCTTTGGTTTTCCCTCTTCAATGTCCAACTTTCACATACTTGTGAGACTATTGAAAATATTATGGCTGGGGTCAGGCCACCTTCCATCCCACATAACACCCTTGGCTTTTCAATATTTTAAAGAGGTCTTATGTGGAAGATTTACCTAATGTAATTCATATTTTGATCTCTAATATGAAAATTGATTGTGGATCCAAGCAAGATGAAGGCCTTGACAATTTCAATATTTTCTTCATTTGTCATGCTACCAATTGGTCCACATTGTTTTCTTGACATTGAGTTGTAATCCATACTGAAGGTTGCAATCCTTAATCTTCTTCAGTAAGTGCTTCACTTTTGCATGTAAGTTTCTATTATCTGGTTACCAAAGCTCGTTAACAAGCTTTCCTCCAATACTGATACTGCAGCCTGCTTCATATAATTCAATTTCTCTGATTATTTTTTGTTCAGCATTCGGGTTGACTAAGTATGATGAAAGGATACAACCCTGCTGCTCGTTGCTCCGGATTTTAAGCCATACACTATTCAGTGAATCATAGCAACCCTATATAAGATTTCTGAGGATGTAAACCTTTCTCTAACAAGCTAACTGGAGGGTTTGGTGTTAACTGTTCAGTGCTTACCCAACAGCACCGCCCAAGTTCCTTAATATTAAACTTGAGACATGTTGATAGTGAAATATCCTGAATACTTAACACCCTGAACTCTAAAATTGGCAATTGGAAGTTAGAGCAAGTGGAGAAATTCAATTAATCTCTACTGTTATAGTTTATAGTCCAGAGGGACACATATAAAAATCTCTTATCTAAATTAGAACATTGTTAGCCTTTATAAATTTAAAATAAATTGTAAAAAATATATATGTGAAAAACAAATTTGGTTGCCAAATTAATTGGCCTAAATCTTAATAACTATATGAACCAATTTTCATATATCAAAGAGCCATTATGAAACTATGGAATAACTAGAAATTATTTCTCTGTTGACGTAGTTAGTTTATTGTGCCAACCTGGCCAATAAACAGATGTGGGGTTAATTGAAGAGCAGAGGGACAAATGGCTCAGTGAACCTCTCCTTTCTAGTTCTCAGGTCTCTTGTTTTGTGATGGCCAGACCAGGGTGCAGCTGCCTTAGCAGTTCCCTGCTTTAGTTGCCAAGACTCACTTCCTGCAAGACATCCCTGAGGAGAAGCCACATGGACCTACTCTGATGCAGCCCTGGGTGCTGGAGCACCCCTGTGGAGACCCCTGCCAGCGCTGAGATGCTTACACACTCACTGATTTGGCTTTCCACCTGCAGTCAGCATCATAGTGTGTGTTTTGTGAGATGGAGGAGGACTTTGTGGATTGGTGTTGGACATATGGGTTAATGTTGGACTTGTGGGCTTGGGCATCACTGAGTTGGGATGTTTTCTTAATGTGCACTTAACCTTTATATACAATTTTGTCTTATGATTGAGTTTCTGTTTCTTTAAAGTACCCAGTCTATTACATCTGTAGAAACAACTCCCCAAATTGCAAGCTTTTGGGGGAATTGTAATATAATAATAAGACCATACTATGAAGAATGCTGGCTTAAATATTTTTTCTTCATCAAATCGTATAATTGAAAACAGCTATTAAGTTAAAATAAGAATAACTTTAGAAGCAAATTAGTTAGTATAGTCATTTAAGCAAATCAATGTAAAATAAAATTTTGGAAAAAATTGAGATATTTATTTTTCATTAAAAGTAATTTTAATTTCTATGTAATTAAAATGTATATTATGAAATATATATAAATATATAGTATGTATATTTTAAATGCCATTTATATATTTATACACACACACAGGGGTACCCTTAAGAAAAGGGTTTTTTTTTTCAGGGCTATGTATTTAAATGATTATACAAAACAACCTTATCACCTGCAAGGTACTCTCCATTACACTTAATATATTTGTCAAATCAATGATTCCATTCTTGGATGTCTGACAGCACCTCCCATGTTTTTCTCTTCACCTCTTCTACCGTCAGCAAATCACTGTTCTTTCATGTCCCTTTGCATGCCCCAAAACGAAAAGAATTCTCATGGAGAAAGGTCAGGTGAGTCAGGTGCATGGGCTAAGAGTGGCATGCTGGGGTATTTTTTGCCAAAAACTGGTGCTATGAGATGACTGTGTGAGCATGTACATTGTTGGGATGGCATACCAGACCCCATCTGCTGCAAATCAGGCCTCCCCACCACCCCACCCCACACATCCTTACACAATCTTTTCAGAACCTCTAAAGAGAAAGCTTGATTAACAGTCTGACCTGGTAGAAGGAACTCCAAATACACTATTCACCTTACATAAAAAACAAAGCAAAAATGAGTATCATCTTGATCTTTGATTTCACTGGACAAGCTTTTTTGGGGAGAGGTGATGATGGCATCTTCCATGGCTTAATTCATGCTTGCTTTAGGGGTTGTAAAAAGAGCACCACGTCCCATCACCAGTAATGACCTTGGGAAAAAAGTCTGGGTCGCTTTGGCACTGTTCTTTCAAAGTATAGCACGTTTTCCATTTGACGCTCTTCGTCCAGGTCAGTCAAAACCCAAGGCACAAATTCCACAGTGACCCTTCTCATTCCCAAACCTTCCATTCAAAGTCACTGAACTGAGCTCCAAGACAGTCCACTTAAGGTCCCATTGTTTCATTTGTCTGTCGTCAGTCTTCGAGCACAAGTGTATGGGAAGTCGACGGTAGTCCAGTATGAGAATTGTCATCAATGGGTGCTTCATCTCTTTTTGAAAGGAGATCAACACTTGAGTCTTTTCCCATAGCGTTGTCCTTGTAAGCTGTGTTCAACACCTCAGCATTTTCTGTGGCATTTTTCCTGAGCGGGAAACAGATTTCACTGCTGCAGGCTCTTTTCTTAAATCAGTCATCACATAAAACGAGGTTTGAGCAAAACTGCTTTAACAAAAAAATTCACGGAGACCAGAGAGAACCTTCCTAGGTGATGCCCTGGGTGAACTAAGTCAGAGTGAATCCCTCTTTACTCCCCTAGCAGGAGAAATGTATACTACAAAAGCTACGCCCAGTGGAGCTCTTTTCTGTTTAAAGGGCAGGGGGGACCCTTGTGTGTGTGTGGACACACACACACACACACACACACACACAAATTAATACCTTAGTATCATGATTGGTACTGGTTTTGCATATTAAATTAAGGAAATCAATGTAAAATGTAAAAATGTTGGAAAAAAAGTGAAATAATTATAGCCATTTTGGAGACAATTTGAAAAAGCTGAATATGAATTGGGCTTTGGGGTAGCCAAAAATAAATTTTTAATTTTCTGAGGATTATGACATTGCTCAATCTTTATGTATAAATAAATATTAATAAAGTAACACATAGAAGTTGTATTTAAATCCCTCTACATTAAAGAGTGGTTTCTATAGCTTTTATGGATATCATCATCATTATTGGATCCTGGTAATGACTATATGAAAGTCTAATAAACTGACTAATATTTTTAATACTGTAACACATTTCAATGACATTAATGAACATTCTTACATTTGTATGATATAGGGAAAGAAGTTTTTGTCTACAGTGTTCTATTTATATATACATCCACAATAGTGTGTTTTTTATTGAATTCTATTTACTATTAATTTCAAATTTTTACATCTATATTTAAGTAGGATTGGTCATTGGTGTAGTTTCATTAATTTTTTTTTCAGAATGTATTATCCATCTTATTATTTTAAAAAGAAAAATAGAATTTTATATTATTTGTTTTACTTAGTAAATGTTTAAGTCATATTTCAAGAATTTTAACAATGTAAATAACATTATACCAAATAGTAAAGTTTATTATTTATTTAGATTATCCCCCACTTGTGTGTAAGTTCATCATGCTGTGATGGCTTACTTGTTTCTGTGATGCTGGGAACCAAGTTACTAGTATTTCAAATACTGGTAAGGTCACCTATGGTGAACAGTTTTCAGCCTAAGAAAAGGCAAAGAAGAAGGAATCAGATGCCCATTTATGAGGATTAACCCCTGAAATAATACGAAGATTAAGAGACTGTTGATAGATATGGTGTCAGAGGATGAGCCCCACAGATTTGAAGCCACTCCAAATATGACTTGGGGAAAACTGGCTTCTCAAATTAGAATCAACCTTAAGGATGTGAATGGAGCAAAGCTTTTATGACCTTCATTTGCTGGTAGAATATCACTCAAAATAAGCAGACACTTTATACACATCCATTAACAACTGGAACATGGAATGTAGGAAGTATGAATCTAAGAAAACTAGAAGTCCTGCAAAATGAAATGGAACACAAAGATTGACATATCGTATTGGCCTTTTGGATCAGACAATTATGCAGTTTACTATGGGAATGACAAATTCAAATGGAATGACATCCCATTCATTGTCAAAAACATTTTGAGATATATCTTGAAGAGCAATGATGACTAGTATAGGGTACTATCTATATTCCTACAAGGAAATCCAGCTAATAAATTAATATTTATATTTATGCCTAAAACACTAGTGATGAAATTGAAGAATCCAACCAACTTATTCAGTCTGAAATTGATGACAGATGAAATCAAGATTCATTGATAATTACTAGAAAATGGACAATGAAGTCGCAAGCAAAGATGAAGGGAAAATAGTATGAAATATAGTCTGTAAATAGGAATGAAGCTGAATATTGCATGATAGAATTTTGCAAGAACAATTGCTTCTTCACTTGACATATCTTTTTGCCAGTATATAGAATATATGGAAATCAAAGTGACTATATCTATGGGTTAGATTATTGTGAAGATCAGTATCATCAGTCAAAATAAAGATAGGGATCAATTGTAAAATAGATCACTACTTATCCATATACAAGTTTATTTTGAATTTGAAAAAAATTAAAACAATTACAGATAAGTCCAACTACAAAATGGAATATACTCCGCCTAAATTTTTAAAAATATCTCAAGATAGATTTGACACATTGAGCAAAATGACACATGACAAACGACAGCTAGGTAACTTATTTTCTATTGTTTGGTTGCAGTAATAAAATTTTAATTACGTATGACCTAAGAACAGTATACATAAAGAAAACAAAAGCCATTAAAAAGATAGGAATAGAGGAAAAGACCAAAGTGGATGTCAGAAGAGGAAAAGACCAAAGTAGATGTCAGAAAAGTATCTGAAACTTTCTACTGAATGTAGAGGAGTTAAAGCAAGTGGAAGAAATGATGAAGTAAAGGAGCTGAACAAGAAATTTCAAACTTGAGAAGACAGTATTATCAAGAAACAGGCACTAATTTGGGGTTAAAAAGTAAAAAAGGAATAAAATGCTCAATATCACTCAAGCTGAAAATATTGAAGGTAAAATCAAGCTTTGACGTGTAAAATTGAAGAACTCGATGGGCAAACTATTGAGCCGTGCAGGAAGCATCAGAAGAAGGTGGAAGGAATACACAGTCACGATACAAAAAGAACTTCTTGACGTCCAATTACTTCAAGAGGTAGCCCGTGATGAAGAAGCAATGACGCTGAAGGAAGAAGTCCAAGGTTGGAACACTTACATTCTTGTGGTTTACATTTTTCAGGAATTTGTCTATTTCTTCTATACTTAGTTTATTTCTTCTAAATTGTCAAATTCATAAACATATCGCTATTCAATTTTCTTCATCAATTGTAAAATGGCAATGTTTTTATTTGTTTTGTTTCTAAGTCTTAATGAAGGCATTTTGATGTTGCTTGCTGTGTGCAAGTTTAGGGTCACTGTAGTTTTGCACTACATTGTTTCTTTCATTAGTACGTAATCTTGTCTTTGTTCCTAGTAAATTTTTAAAATAAAATTTGAGCACATGAGTGTTACCCCTACTGTTTTTAAAATTCGCACTGGTGAGATTATATGTATATATATAATTTATATGTGTGTTTACAAACTTTTACTTTTAATACATGATTATAGTGGAAATGAGGTAAACTCCCCTAAAAGAACAAAGATAATTATGTCTGCTTTTACATTTTTTGTGGCAAGTTAGGTTTTTTCTCTTTTTATTCAATCTTTTATTTTCTTTTTGCTTTGTCTCCATTATTGTTGGTTTGCCTATGTATTTAAGATAGGCACTGGGAAGCAAGCTTGAGGAGAAAGCATGGGGATCAAGGGTTCCAGAGGGACTTGGGGGGCGGGGGAAGGAGGCAGGGGATGGGAGTGGTGAGCAAACAAATCCATAGACAGGGGAACAACTAGGCAATTAAAATGAACAACAAGGAGGGCGTAGAGATCCTAGGGGTGTTAGAGCAATAGAAATCTAGCTGAGAGGAATTACTAAGAGGCAAAAGAAAAGGTAAGTGTGACAGTAGAGCAGGAGGAATATAAAGTAAACAGTGGAAAGATCTGGGAAGCAAAGCTATGGATAAAAGTATAAACATAGGTGTGTACATATGTAAATATATGAATTCATAAAAACAGAGGTATTAGCCTATGTGCATATATTTCTATGACCATACAATGAGGTAAAGGATGAAATTTGATCCTCTGCTCAAGCCCTCCCTCAATGTAAGAACACTTTGTTATAACAAACTGGCATTCTGTCATGCTCACCCTCCCAGCACAATCATTGAAAGCAAAATGGGTGCACAAGGAAATGTGGTGAAGAAAGCTGATGGTGACTAGAAAGATATAGCATCTGGGATCTTACCAGCTTGAAGTTAAACAACAGCCATCTAGCAGAGAAGCAACAAGGTCACAGATGAAACATACAATATTCCTCTGGTTCCTTGAGGCTTCCTCACCCCTGCTATCATGACCCCAGTCCTGCCTTTCAGTTCTGGCTAGACCAGAGCATGTCCACTAGTACAGATAAGAGCTCACATCACAGGGAAACCAGGTCATATAAACTCCTGAGGAACAGAAATGGGTGTAGCAATACCAGGAGGGTGAGAGAAAAGGGGAAGATAGGAGAACTGATGATGATGATCAACATAACACACACAACCCCAGGGGGATAAACAACAGAAATTGTGGGGAAAGGGAGATAGTGGTCAGTAAAAGATATGAAAGTAATGATAATTTATCAAGGGGTCACAGAGGGTGGGAGGGAGGGACAAAAGAAGATCTGATATCAAGGGCTCAAAGAGAAGTAAATGTTTAGAAAATAATGATGGCAACATATGTGCAAATATGCTTGATATAATTTATGTATGGATTGTTATAAGAGCTGTAAGAGCCCAAAATAAAATTATCTTAAAAAAAGATAAATATGAAGAAAATACACAATGAATGTGTGTAGTTTGCTCTTTCTGCTGAAGGACAATATTAAAAATGCAACTTACAGGAATGAAGGACAAATTTTCAACAGATGTGAATATAGTTGTGAAATCAAAAGTTTGCCATATTCTTAATTACTATAAAGAAAATAGACAATTTAAAATTATTATAGTTTAATACATCAAGTATTAAATTCCTCAGTAGTCAACTTGGGTAGGCCAGCATATTTTTAACATGAGATTCTGAACAATGCATTTACCTCTATTATGAAATCTGCTATAAGCAGCCAATTAAGTAAATGAACAAGTGGCAAAGCTTATATATTTTAGTTGCATCTCCATCCTCCATCTGCATCATCAATTTCTGGTTCTTAGGACTTGAGCCAGTGTGGCTGTATGAGGGAATAGAGTTAAAAAAAAAAAAACAACACACCAAAATAAAACATGGAATTGCGCTGGGCAGAAAAGACCTTACTTAGTGTGCTTTTTTCCTGCTAGTCAAGCATCAAGCAACTCACTCTGAATTAATACACCCAGTGGTGTCACCTCAGAAGGTTCTCTCTGCTCATAGTGAATTTTTTTTTCATAAAAGCAGCTTTGCTCAGACCTCCTTTTTATGTGATGGATTATTTAAGAGAACAGTGCATTCATGAAATTTTGTTTCCTGCGCTGGAAAAATACCACAGAAATTATTGTGATGTTGAACACAGCTTACAAGGAAAGCACTATGGGAAAAACTCTAGTTTACGAGTGTTTTTTTCAGTTCTAAAAGGTGAAATATCAATTGATGACAAACCATGTTTCAGATGTCTGTCAACTTCCCTAATGGACAAAATTGTCGATCTTGGTGCATTTGGAGTTCATTCCACCAGGTCAAACTGTTAATCAAGCTTTCTATTTAGAAGTTCTGAAAAGATAACAATGTGCGACAAAAATGGCCTGATTTGCACTAACCCACCCAAAGGGAGGTTATTGTTTATGTATCCACATGAGAGGGAGAGAGAGGGACCAGACTTCAACTCAGTGTGGAGAAGTGAATGCAACATACTGGCATGAAGCAAGTAATCAATAGAGAGGTCTACAGGGCCAGTGCCAATCCCAACTACATGGAAAACCTATATTGTAAAATGGCAATGTTTTTATTTGTTTTGTATCTAAGTCTTATTGAAAGCTCCCCCCAGAAGAATGCACTTCAGATGACAACACTGAAGCTACAGATCAGGGAGAGGGGCACTTCTGATCAGAGCACACAGGAGCAAATGAAGAGGGAAGGAAAGGGAGTGGAACACCTCCTGGCCAACCAAGCCAAGGGGATATAGCATCTGGGGGTCTTAACGCCTTGAAGATAAACAAGTGGCCATATAGTTGAGAAGCAACAAAGCTCACATGGAAGAAGCACACCAGCCTGTGTAATCATGAGGTGCCTATGGGGTCAGGTATCAGGCATCAAAGATTCAAAACAACAACCAAAATCATAGCAATGTGAATGAGGGGTTGTGTGGAGTGGAAGACCCAAAACCCATATGTAGACAGTTGGATATCCCCTTACAGAAGGGTCACAAGGAAGAGATGAGCCAGTCAGGGTGCAGTATAGCACTGATGAAACATACATCTTTCCGTTAGTTCTTTAGTGCTTTCCTCCCCCATCCCCAACCCTACTATCATGACCCCAATTCTACCTTACAAATGTGGTCCTAGACCAGAGCATTTCTGCTGGTACAGATAAAAGCTGGAAACACAGGGAATTCAGGACGGATAAACCCCTCAAGACCAATAATGAGAGTAGTGGTACACCAGGAGGGGAAGGAGAAGGTGGATGGAAACAGGGGGGAAGCGATCACAATGATTTACATATAACCCCCTCCTAGAAGGATGGACAGTAGAAAAATGGATGAAGTGAAGCAGCGGTCAGTGTAAGTCATGAATAAAAATGATAAATTATCAAGGGTCCAGGAGGGAGGGAGGGTAGGGGAGGTTGAAAATGAGTTGATACCAAAGGCTCAAGAGTAAAGAAAAATTTTTTTTAAATGATGATGGCAACATATGTACAAATGTGCTTGACACATGAATATATGTATGGATTGTGAAAGGAGCTGTAAGAGCACCCGATAAAATGACTTAAAAAAAATTTTTAATGGCCTGATTTGTGGGAGAGAAGGGACTGGTTTTTCCACCATGACAATGTACCCATTCATGCAGCCATCTCAGTGTTTCAGTTTTGTGTAGAAAATGGCATGACTCACATGACCTCACCCTGTGTGGCTTCTTTTTGTGGCCATGAATGCAGAGGGACATGAAAGGACAGTGATTTGATGATGTAGAACAGGTGAAGAAAAAAGCAAAGGAGGTGCTGTCAGCCATCCAAACAGATGAGTTTACAAAATGTTTCCAAGAATGGAATCACAGATTTTAAAAATGTATTAAGTGTAATGGAGAGTACTTTGAAGGTGGTAAATTTGTTTCTTAAAAAAAGTAAATACATAACTATGAAAATATAATTATGGTTTTGGGGGGTACCCCCTCATATTCCCTATTGATCTTGGAGGCCATAGCAGTGTGTTTGCTTTGAACTCGTTCACCTCTGCAGCCACCAGCCTGATGTCTTCCTGCTCACCGTCATTTCTCCAGATGTTACACCTATGAGAGTCAGGAACAATGTCGAGCCTAACATCTCACCATAGACTTGGAACTTATTTATCCTTGGATTATTCCTGCTCCCACAATTCTGTGAATAATTTTATTGATATAAATCATTCTCTCTATATATACATTAAAGGTTTCATTGGTTTAGTCCTTTTAAATAACCCAGTCTAAGACACTTAGGGAGAAATAAAACATTTGACAAAACTTGCATAAGGATGGGGAAAAGGAATAAAATGATAATATTGAAGGTAATTGTAATCTATGAACAAAGGGCAATGTAAATTGTGAGTAGTCTTCATAAGTTAAAAGTGCACATCATAAATCTTAGATCAATCACTTGAAAATAGAAAGAGTGTTGGTTAGAAATCAATAGGAAAATTTAAATTCAATAATAATTTTTAAATATATGAGTAATAGAATTAAAATAAACAGGCTATAACAACGTAAAAAGACTAAAACAAAAATAAGATAAAAGGTTATTTTCACAATAACATTAATTACATATTTTTTCTCAAATCCAATAATAGTACATGGAAGAGTGTCAAAAAGTTCATGGAAAGTTAAAATAAAATATAATGAGATAATTCCACAAACTTTTTGAATACATATACATATTTAGGAGAGATGAGAACACAAATTGATAATACAGCATCAAATAATGTGCTCATGCAAATTTAAAAAAAACTGTTAACTGAACAAAGATTATATTATAGTGATGTGTAATTAAATACATGATTATTAAAGAACATTCATGTTTAGAAGATGTAGCTTTAGAAAGTAAAAAAAGTTTTGAAAATTAAAGCGTATGAGTCTTCCTTATTATCATAATTTATTTTATCATATTTTGTGTTATATAAAGAATACTATAAGTCATTCAACTCGAACATATTTCGCATATATAAATTTAAGCTTACTAATATAAGTAAGATGTTTTCATTTATAGTGGATCAGAATTGAGGAACTTCACAACAATGATAATTGATTTATTCTGTTTTTACCATCCATAATAAGATTTTTTTTCTCATTATCAATGACTACTTTTATCAAACCATTTGGTTTTGTGTTTTTTTTGCCTAGAAAACAGATTTTTTATATTTAGTAAGACTAAGCAAATTTGATTAACTATATTATATACTTAGTCTATTTTGTAGAATTGGTTAGCTTTGCCTTTTATTATTTAACAGTTTTATTGGCATAAAATTCACATATTTATGTAATTGGCATACATATCATGCAATTCAATAATCCAATCATGTACAATCATCACCAGGGTCAGTTTTATAATATTTTTTCATTCTTATATTTATTGTTCTTAGTTTCCCACTTCCCCCCAACCTCCCCTGCTCTACTCCCAAGAAACCATTAATCTAGTTACTGTCTTTATAGATTTACTTATCTTGGTTTTCATACTCAGAAAAACATACAAAAGAAACAATAAGACACTAAAAAATTGTCTTTTACAAGTGTCTTTTACTTTTACTAAAAAAGTAAAACAGAAAAACTTCCATCAAAAAGAAAGCAGAGAATATTAAAAACTAGGACAAAATTTTAAATGGGTCAAAAGGGAAATCAAATGACATAGTGCTACATTCTAGCCTAACTGTGTGTTCAATAACCCACCTTCCAGTGCATGCTGCACAACAGAAAGGCCACTCACAACCCTGGTGGACGGTTTGGTACACTTAAAACTTAAGGAGTCAGATCTGTTTTATTTTTCGAAAAATAAGACAAACATATGAAATAAAGAGAATAAATGAGAGCAAATAGACAATTTTATTATAAACAAATGGAGACAGCTACTTCCAGACAAGAGAAAAATATATTTTTCTAGTTAAATTTCATAAATCTGCATAATTTGCAAGGATATGCAATTTTTTCATAGATTGAAAACTGTTCAATGTGAGATTAGGAAAGAAAATCAAGCAATGAACACAAAGGTTTCATATATCACAACGAATTTGTTTTCCTGCTCAGAAAATGTGAAACAAGTTTAACATTTGCAAACAAGCAATGTAAATGTTCATATTCACAAAATGGAGGAGGGAAAATCGTGTTGTCATCTTCAAGGATGTAACAATAAAGATTTGCCAAAGTTCCTAAAGAAAACTTGTTCCGACTTGATTAGAGGCTCAATGAAGATGAACCTTTAAGTGAGGGATTGGTTCAAATATCTACCCCAGCATAGAGAATCACTTTCAGGAAAACTTGTAGTGAAGGTTTTCCGACCTGAAATTGTTTCTAGATGAGAATCCACAAGTGGCTTATGAACTTGTGCCAACCTTCTCAGATTGCTTAGCACATCGCTTCCACCTGCACCGAGCCTGTAGTAGGAGTTGAAGTCACCATTGCAAATGATACTGGTAAAATCAACTGTGGTAAAAAATTAAGTGTTGGAGAGAAATACAATTCAATACAATAAAAAGTTGTAGCAAACTGAATCGTAAGGAAACTTAATTAATCTGATAAATATTATCTATAAAAAAATACAATAAAAGCCAGGTAAAAGATTATAAGATCTTTTTCTTAAGATTAGGGATGTTACAAAGATGCCTCTTCTCTACTTGCTGCCATTCATGTGTTGGAAGGTTTACCTATTGGATTAAAGAAATATTTTTAAAGTGACAAAGTGTATAAAGATTATGCAGAAAGAAAGATTTGCACATGATACAATAATGAAACAGAGTGAAACAAGGACAATTATCTAAACATTACAAATAATTGTACAACGGTTGTTCTTGTTATTGCTAAGTGCTGCCCAGTTGGTACTGGTTCATAGGGGTCCTATGCACAACAGAAAAATACACGGTTTGATCTTGCAGCTTCTTCACAACTGTTATGTTTGAGCTCATTGTTCACATTCTACTTTACCAAGCAAAATGTGTTGTTCCAAAGACTGGTCTCTCCAGATAACACGTCCAAAACATGGGAAACGGAGTCTCACCACCCTCCCTTGTAAAGAGCATTCTGGTTGTACTCTTCTTCCAAGACAGCTTTATTTCGATTTGGCAGACTATGGTACCTTTGATATTCATTGGCAGTACCATAATTTAAATGTATTAATTCTTTTCTAGTTTACTTCATTCAATATTCAAATTTTACCTAGATACGAAGCCATTGAAAATATCCTAGTATTCAAAGTGACATCCTGGTTCTTGAATACTTTAAAAGCTCTTGCACAGCAGCTTTGTCAAATACATTCCATCATTTGACATCTTTACTTCTCCTTCCATGAGTATTGATTATGGATACAAGAAAAATTAAATCCTTACCAACTTCAATATTTTCTCTATTTAGAATGCTGTTTTCTATTGGTCCAGTGGTGACAGTTTTGGGGGTTTTGCTTTTTCTGTTATTGTTGTTGTTGTTGTTTACACTGAATTGTAATCTATACTGAAGGTTGCAGTTATTGATCATTATGAAGAAGGTTGTTTTGTTTGGATATTTCAGATTGTTATTCTTCATATAGTACAAGTTCTTGTATTGCTTTTTCAGCATATAAATTGAGTAGACATGGTGAAATGGTAAAACCCTAACATCAGTTCTGATTTTCAACTATGCAATATTTCCTTGTTCTGTTTGAATAATTTCCTGCTTTTCTGGGTACAGCTTTCACAAGAGCACAAAGAAATGTTCTGGAATTCCCACTCTTTTCTACTATGGTATCCATAGTTCGTCATGATTTACAAAGTGGAATGTCTGTTCATTATCACAAAACAAAAATAAGCATGTTTCTGGTCTTCTCTGTTTTGAACCAACATCTGTTTGACTTCAGCAATGATATTCCTTGTCCTCTTCTGAATACAGCTTGAATTTTTAGTATCTCCCTGTTGATTTAGCATTGCAACCATTTATGAATCATCTTAAGCAAAATATTACTTTCATGTGTTATAAATGATATTGTTCAATAATTTCAGCATTCTGTTGAGTCATATTTCTCTAGAATGAATAAAAACATGGATCTCTCCCAGGCTCTTTGCCAGGTGGCTGTACTCCAAATTTCTTGACATAGACAAGTGAGAGCACCCACTGCTCAATCAGCTTGTTGAAATATTTCACTTGGTCTTCTGCCAATTCTTGGAGCACTATTTTTAGCTAATTCCTTCAGTGTAGCTTGGATGTCTACCTTGAGTAACATCAGTTTTTTGTCATATGCTACCTGTGGTAGTTATATAATCTGTTGTCAATTTGAGAGGATTAAGAGTGAAGTGGGGCGTCTAGTCTGTGAATCAGGTTGTAGCTTGATGACCTAACTTGGAGGTGCTAGGAAGATAAATAGCTTGCTGTAGGTGGTACACACTCAGTCTCTATGCGACATTTTTGTTGACAAGCCACATGGAGACAGGCTGATGGCAGCCAGAGCCTTGGAATCGGAGAAGCCACGTGGAGACCCCTGCCAATGCTGACATGCTTATACCGCCACTGGATCCACACGATTTTCCACCCACTGGCCTGTGATTGTGCTGCTGTCGGCATCATTGCATGTGTTTTGTGAGTCTGAAGAGGACTTTACAAATTGGTATCAAACATATGAACTAATACCGGACTTTTGCACGTGATCTGCCTGGGCTAGAATGTTTTCTCAATACTCAATTGCTCATGTATGTAAAGCTCTTTCTTATATACATATGAATATCTATGAATTTTTTTTTCTTTAGTCAACCCAGACTAACACACTACCTCATAAAATGTTTGTATATTGACTATTACTACCTGGTACAGTGATTTTATGTTTTCTTCCCATCAATTTTGATGCTTCCTGCATCTCTAGCTCTTTTGTCTGTAGAATCCTTCACTAGTGAAACTTGAGGCTTGACTATTTTCTTGAGTTCTTTCTGTTTAACATCTGTAAAATTTCTTTCCTGGCTTTCCAGTGCCAGGTGTTTCCACATTTCATTATAATATTTTACTGTGTCTTCTCATATTGTCCTTTCAAAATTTCTGCTCAGTGTTTTGTTTAATTTCTTACATTTGCTTTAGCTAATTTACATTTAGGAGCAAGCTTAAGAGTCTCTTCTGACATGCACTTTGATCTTTTCTTCCTTTCCTGCCTTTTTAATGACCTTTATTTTTTCTTCACGTATGGTATATTTGATGTTATCTCACAGCTGTTAAAGGTCTTCTATTGATAGAATTCAACATTTTAAGTTGAATTCATGAGACATTCTCGTCATTCAGGTGGCATATGCATAAGGTCTTATTTTGGCTTTCATGTTTACATTTTCTTCAGCTTCAACCTAAACTTATGTGTGAGCAATTGATGGTTTGTCCCACATTCAGCCCCTGACATGATTTTGTCTTTTAATACACGTCCCCATTTTAACTTTGCACAGATGTAATAAATTTGATTCCCATGTATTCCACCAACTGAGGTCCATATGTAAAGTCACTGATTATATTATTGTAAGGGGTATTTGTGATAAAGAATTTTTTGGATTTGCAAAATTCGATCATGCAATTCCAGCTTTGTTTTTATCCTCAAAGCCATATTTTCCAACTCCTGTTCATTTCTTGTGGTTTCCAATTTTACATTCATAGTTATTAATACATATTGTTTTCATGTTTGGTCAATTTCAGACTGGATAAGTTGGTATAATTCTTCCGTTTCTTCATCATTTGCTTTTGGGTTTGGTGTGGAAATTTGAATAACAGTTGTCATTAACTGGACTTCCTTGTGGGCATCCTATAGATGACTTTGCACTTCTAGACAGATCTTGAAATTGTCTTTTTTATGTTAAATTTTACCATATTCCTTTTGAAGTGAGTTTTGAATTTTTGTTGTTCCATAATTCCTAAAGTCCATGTTCTGATTATTAATAGATGTTTCCAGCTATTGATTTTATTTTTCCTCTTGCCCCATCAGAAAATGAAGGTCACACAGAATCATTCCCTCAATGACTTAGTGGTTGACTTTAGCTTGATACAGTAGTTCTTCCTCTGTCTTATTGGAAGCGCTTTTCAACCTGAGGGACTCTTCTTCTGGAAATAGATTTGGCAATGTTCTATTTCTGTTCATAAGGTTTCAGTGGGTTATTGCACAGCTGTGGAAAGCTTCTCCATCTTCTTACTTTGTTCTTAACTTGGAAGCACTACTGAAACCTGGGCAGCAGGGACGATCCTGTGGGTGTTGGAAAACATCTGATTACATGTATAGCTCCCAGCATCTCAAGCCACTGCAGCATGATAAACTGACAGAAAAATGGCAGAAATTGACAAGTGCTAAGAAATGTATCAATGTAGAAATGGTCGACATACAAAATAATTACTTCAGTTTCTAGTAGCAAATAATTAGAGAGCAATATTTTAAATACTACATTTACATTGATATTGCATATTATTTACTTAATAATGACTCCAAGGAACTATTACGGTGCGAAGTTTGATGACATCACTGCTGATAAAAGGTTAGCTTTGTCAAACTCAACCAGGGCTCTTTAGGAGGAAAATGGACAATCCATTCCCATTAATATGAAATCCAATGGGGCTGTTGTAATCTGTCCCATGGCATCATTATTAGTGAAAATCAACTAGACAGCAAAAACAATAGCAACAATATCAATGAAATTTTTACTGGTGTACTCATCTTCTCAATAAAATGCTATAAAAAATTACTAATTATTAATTGATTATAAAAGATACAAATGGAGACGTATACTAAGTATATAACTTATTAAATTAATTAATGTAAAGATAACTGATCTATAATTAAAATAAATACTAATCGATTTCCAAGTGATTGCTGTTGTTTTTGTTGTTTTCTGATGAAAAATAACAAATACATACTAAAATATATGTGGAAATGCAAATATATAATGAGAGTTAAGCTAATCATGGAGAAGATTAAATTGATATATTGCACTGAAAAGCAATTATGAATTAGTTTAAGATTAGTGCATTGATATACAAATTGGCCAATAAATTTAAATAGAAAATTTAAAAATTGATCCACATCTGGTTTAAAATAAGCGTTCCACTGCAGTGCACTGAGGAACTAAGCGAATTGTTTAAAATTATGAGTGATTAATTAGAAAATAATATGTAAATTATACATTTGATCTTCCCTTATGACACAAGTCCATAGATTTCAGTGTGATGAATAAGCAAGAAAGTCCTAAGAGATAACTTGCTGTTAGCTACTGTTGAGTTGATTCCAACCCATTATGACTCCACAAGTGTAGAGTAGAATCAACTAACAGGTGAGAAAAGCACTAATCATAAAGAAGGATACTGGTACAGTGAACTTCATTAAAATGAAGAACTTTCAGCTATTACAAAGCATTAAATATGACAAGAGAAATTTGTGAAAGAAGATATTTGTGATACATAAATAAGTAATAAAAGAGTATATTTAAAGATAAATATAAAGGCAGGGAAAATTTTTAAGAATCCTTCACACATATGCACACACAAAAAATAGATCTTTAAGTGCACAGTGAACATAGAAAAATGTTTCCTGTCTACATATATCATAAATACATATAAATATGCAATTTGAAATTATTACACACAAACACTAAGACTTTATTAACAAATATTTTACTTAAAAATAAAAATATTAACAAAAATTTGCAAAGATTTACAGCAAAAATAACTTTCATACATTGATGGTGGAAGTTCATATTCATCCAGTCTCATCAAAAGAGCTTCTGGGGTCTTAATAGCTTGAAGTTAAATAAAGTCCATCTAGCAGAGAAGCAACAAGCCCACCTGGAAGAAGCACACCAGTCTGTGAGATCATGAAGTGTTGTTGGGACGAGTAACAGGTATCAGAAGACCCATAACAAGCAAACAAACAGAAAAGTATGTTGTTGAGATAGGGGGGTCAGAGCAGAAACTCAAAGCCCATCTCTAGACAATGGGACATCCCCTCACTGAGGGGTACAGGGAAAGGATGCGTCACCAGGTCGCAATAAAGCACAGATGAAACACACAATACTCCTCTGGTTCCTTGAGGCTTCCTCACCCTCTACTATCATGACCCCAGTGCTGCCCTTCCCTGTGGGATATTCTGGAGCATGTACACAGGTACAAATAAGAGATAATGCTCACAACACATGAAATCCAAGACCAGGAATGGGAATCGTGATACCAGGAGAGTAGGGAAGATGGATAGAGGGGGGCAAGAAAGGGGGAACAGAATGCAATGTTTGACACATAACCACACCCATCCCAGCCCCGCTCCAGGGGACAAACAACAGAAACCATGGGGGAAGGGAGACAGTGGTCAATGTAAGATATGAAAATAATAATTTGTCAAGGAATCACCATGGTGGGGGTGGGGAGAGGAGCTCATATCAAGGCCTTAATAGAAAGTAAATGTCTAGAAAAGAATGATAGCAACACATGTACAAATGGGCTTGATACAATTGATGTATGGATTGTTATAAGAGTTGTAAGAGCCCCCAATAAAATTATCTTTTAATAATTTATTTTTAAAAATCCATCCAGCCTTTTTAGGAAACCAATGGTAAAGTTAATGCTAAACATAGTTATATTCTAAACTCACATTATAAGCACTGTAGTTGAAGTTCTATCAAAATAGAAACCTACATCCACCAAACTAATATTCAGCATATCCTCTAAGCTGCCAAAAGAATAAACAAGTCATTGTTAATAAATATATGATCAGAATGTTTCTTGGAAGTGAGAAGGGTAGGGCTGTGGGTTGGTGATTTGGGGCATAATATCAGGAAAGACCAATTGCTAAGAAGGGATATCATGTTAGCTAGAGTAGAGAGAAGGTCAACAAAAGTGAGGAGAACCCTCAATGAGATGGATTTATATAGTACTATCAACAATAGTCTAAAACATATCAAATCAGGAACACGAAATGAGATTTATAATATTTTGTTTGACTGGGCAGAAGTCATCATGAGTTAGAGCCCTTTCAATGGCCGCCAACAAAGCATTGATCAAGTGACCTATACACGATCTTTCATGGCATCACTATTCAGAATAATTAAGAACCTGAAATCATTCCAATTAATATATTCATATGATAGGACAACATACTACAAAATAAACAAATGACTATGCTGAACTTAAGAAGTGACACACAAAGATCTATAATTTCTATAAAGTTTAAAAATCACAATATACTTTGGTTGTTACAAGTCAGGAGAGTTGTTATAATTTAATGGATAATGGCTGAGGAAGCGTATGAGGTTGGTTTCTGGGATGTTTGTATCTCAACCTTCCTAATGCTGAGACCCCTTAATATAGTTCTTCACGTAGTAGTGTCCCCCAACCATAAAATTATTTTCGTTGCTACTTCATAACTGTCATTTTGCTTCTGTTATGAACCGGGCGACCCCCAAGGGCTCGCGGCACACAGGTTAAGAACCGCTATTTTAGATGGTACTTAACTTAAAATGTTACTTAGATGGCACTTCCCTGTTGGTTGCTTTTCTGCCCTATTTTATCAGAGGGGCCTCAGAATGTGTTTGTTGTTGTTTGGTGAGATCAAGTCCACTCCCACCCATAGCTCCCCACGTACAGCATTGCTCATTTGGGTGGAATTCTCAAAATTGTTCTTAGTTTGGACTCCTTGATGCAGCCACCACCTCAGTGCATCTTGTCAAAGGTCTTCTTCCTTTTCTCTGCCCCTCGGAAGAGGATGTGGAACAAGGAATATCTTTACTACATAAAGTGGGTTTAATCTTATCCACATCAAACACATAGCAATCCCGGTGGTGAGGTGTGTTTAGCATTAGTCCATTGCTGGTTTGAAATAAACAATGGCTCTGAAAGAGAAAAGATGAAGTAGTTTCCTAACAAGATCCACAAGCTTGAAAATCCAGGGGAGTGCTCTACAGAATGGAATCAAAGGTAGCAGGTTTGAGTTTTTGTGCAAGAAAAGACAGCAAAACATTTCCATGATATAAAACTGCATATGAATAAAGTGAGATTGATTGCATTGAAGCATATGGTGCGGGTAAGGGTTGGTTCAATCATTTCTAAGAGGGAAAGTTTACATAGTACTAAAGGGAAATATAAGTTATCCATAAGTCAGTCATCTGTACTCTAAAGCTTTAATTTAAAAATGAAGATTTATTGCATTTTGGAAAAACAACAACAACAGAGGTTTTAGCAGATTTAAATGATTTGCTCAGGCGCTCCTGGACACCTCTTTCTGAGTCGTTCATGATCTCTGTGTGCTTTTGTTCAGTTCTCCCTGCAAAATACATTTCTCCAATAATGGGTACAAAGGACTACTTCCAAGAAAACTCTAGTTACTATTTTCTGTGGCTTAATATAATTTATTTCATTACAGATTTAAATCATAATAAACTCAGCAATAAAACCACTATGAATGAGAATGGACTCAATGACAGTTGGTTTGATTTCTTTATAGTGTCATCAGAACCAATAGAGAATTGACTATTTTTAAAAATCAAAGCTTCAAATGACTCTTTTATTATTTTTCTAAGTCTCTAGATCCCCAATAAATAAACCAAAAATCCAATGGATTGTGTTAACTAGCGATTTACCCAAATATAAGGGCCTCGAAGAGCTCTAGTGACTTCATGGTTCCATGTGGAGCTGCTGTCCATGAGGTCGGCAGTTCAAACCCAGCAGCTGTCTCTAAAGAGTACGTGAGTTGGAATCCCAGAGAGGCTGTGAGGCTGTGAGAGAATCCACTCGACAGGGAGTTTGAGGTCCTTTAGGAATGGAAAGAACAATGAGCACTAGTCAGGTCACTATACACGTCTGAAAAGTTACTAATGAAGTTAGGACCAGAATCATATAGTTTGTGTTTTATATGGTATTAAAACTAGGGGAACAAAGAAAAGTGATAAAATTATCACTAAAAATGAGCTTGTAAAATGAAAAAAACGGGGTAAGATGTAGGTTATTAAGCCTAACTAGCAACCAACAGGCATAAATGACACAATCTATTCTAGAGTATGTATGCTGCATATGTTTGTTTGCCTAGCAGTTCTTTTCTTTTCCTTAATTATGAAAACAGCTTAAAGCAATATATATAAATCCTTTAGTCTGCCACAATCACCAACACACCATATTAATTATGTGTACGGATTCACAGTTTATCTGAGAGACTCTCAAACTTGAGCATATATTAGACCTTAAAAACGTGTAAAAACACAGATTGTTCGGTCACACCCCAAAGATTTTCTGACTAGAAAATCAGAAGAGAGAAGGTGAGAAGACGTGCTTGGGGAAGGGGGTCAGATAATCTGTTCTAAATAAATTTCAGGTGATTCTGAAGGCAATGCTGATGCTGCTGGTCTAGTGTCCAACTTCGAGAACTGATGATCTACCTGATCTCAACGGTGTTTTAATAATTTCAGACTGTTTTAAAACAAATCAATACAGTATCAAGAAATAACATAGAATTAATATATCTCTAGAGGAAATGAGCACCAATATAAATTACTTTAAAAAATTTTTTAATCTTTTAAATCTTTTAAAATTTCACTTTTATGTAGCCAGAAAATTATTCTATTCAGCATCTTCACACCTATTTTTTTCTGTTTGGTTTCTAGGATTTAAAGATTAAATATATGCAATCACACTTATTTTTAGAACAAAATATAATTGTTTAAATTAATCATAAAATTATGAAGGAATGAAAAGTTTCCATTTTAATCAATTTTGTTGCTTTATATATTTGACTAATTAATTATAAACTTAACTAGCTTACAGTTGAAATATGTCTATTTTCATTGCATTTGCTGATTTAGAATGTTAAGTCTAGACAGCACATAAATAAGAAACAAATAGCAAAACAATTTTTCAAAATTTCTTAAAAGTATGAATTGCTAGATACTCTTTATTCATTACATATATGCATTATTGAGCTTATTGCTTTACAGCTTGATTAAGGTCATCTCAACAATATGAACTGGTGCATTTTTCTGACAAATGCAAATGATTAAACATTTATTAGTATGGGTTACCCCTGTTATCAAAGTTGATCATTATTATGAAAACTTCCCAGTAATTGGAAGAAGTAATTAACATCCATAGATATGAAAACATGTTTGAATATTCCCAGACCCAACATGTAACTTATCGAATCATACAAAATAACATGTAAAATCTTTGAAAATGCTATGCTGAATGAAACAAGCCAACCACAAAGAGCAAAATACTATGTGCTTAACTTATATTAAATGTCTACAGCTTTTCATGTATGATGTTTTTAATGTCTTCCCACAGCTCTGTCTCCAGTGATTAGTTGTCCATGTGTCAATTTTTTCATGATATGACTCTTTAATTTGTGCGAGGTATGCCCAAGGTGATATTTTGGCTCTTGTGAATTTATTTTAATTTTATTCAACTTTAGCTGAACTAGCATGCAAGCAATTAATGTTCTAAGGGAGGACTGTGACCTGCTTTTGCTAATGATCTTGAGCTTCTCCATCATCTCTGTCTACAGATGTAGCCAGTTTAATTCCTACTTATTCCATCTGACATGGACCACATGCAGATTCACAACTTGTGCCCTTGACAAAGATAATTAAAATGAAGACATTCATGGTCATGCAAAATCCCATCACACCACTTCCAGCTTCATTTCTCTAAATAAGCCCTTATTTTACACATTTACTGAAGCTAAGAGAACTTCAAGTAATTGCTGATGAAGATCAAAGAGTTCAATATAGGTTACAACTCAATATAAAAAATAACCAAAGAACACACTAAAATCTTCACAACAGGTCTAATAGGGAGCATCATGAGATTCTATCCAGGTTGGATTCACTGTCAGTGCTCATGGAAGCAGCAGTCAGGAAATAAAATAATATATTGCTTTGGACAGATCTGCTGCACACACTTCTTTAAAGGGTTGAAAAGAAAGCTTGTCACTTTGAGAATCAAGATGCACCTAACCCAAATAACAGTTTTGCCGTCAGAATCATATCTGAAAAATAAACTGTAAACTAAGATTACAAACTTAATGCCAAATATTCACATCTTAGAAAAGTCCAGCACATCAAAAATCTGGTAAATATATTTCCCAATTAAGTATAAAAATCACAGATTATAATTTGACCCCTCTATTGTTAGTTTCATAAAGTTAGTTCTAACTAGTAGCTATCATATATATACAATAGAGAAAACACTGCCCCAGTTTCATCATCCTAACACTCATTGCTGTGTGTGATCCTCTGGCTGGAGTTACTGTGTTGATCCATTTCCAGTAGGACCTTCCTGTTTTGAAGACCTTCTACTTTAAAAAGCATGATGTCTTTCTCTGGGAACTGATGCCTCTTATAGCATGTCAAAAATATATGAAACCCCATGAGTCTCACTATCCTTACATTTAGGATGTGTTCTGGATGTACTCTGCCAAGACAGACATGTGTATTTTTCTGGCTGTCCATAACATAAATATTCAATATTACTCAACCACATCACAATTCAATACATCAACTCTTTTTAATCTTATGTATGTACATTACAACTTTCTCACACATATGAGACCATTTAAAATGTCATAACGAGAGTCAGGCACGCTATGGTCCTCAGAATGACACTTGCCCTTTAACATTTTAAAAAGTTCTTTTCTAAATCAGATTTTCCAAATGATATACATCACTTGATTTTTCTACTGCTATTTCAAAGAATATTAATTGTGGATCCAAGTAAGTTGAAATCCTTGATCAAGTCAATCATTTCTTTATTTATTATCATGTTGCTTATGAATTTAACTTTGAGTATTTTTGTCTTCTTTATATTGAGATATAATCTATAGTGGAGGCTATAGTCTTTGATCAGTTAGTGCTTCAAATCTTTTTGGCTTTCACCAGGCAAAGGTATAGCCTCTGGATATCACAACGCATTCATGAGTTTTCCTTCAGTCCGGATGCCACCTTCTTCTTCACATAGTCCAGCTTCACAGGTTGTTTACTCAACATGAAGATGTAGGGAGTATGACAAATGGCTACAGCCTTGATGCACATCTTCAATCCACATGCTCTCGCTTCATTGGAATGACTACCTCTATGTCTTATTGCAAGTTCCACATGATCACAATGAAGTATTTTAATATTATAGTTCTTCACACTGTTATTCATAGTTTGTTATGATCCACATAATCAAATACATTTTCAAAAGCACTGTAACACAAGGAAACATCTTTTTGGTATTTTTTGCTTTCATCCATGATCCATTTGATATCAGCAATGATATCCTTTGTTTCGCATCCTCTGCTAAATCTGCCTTAAATCTCTGGCAATACTTTGTACAACTACTGTGAATTATATTTGCCAATAATAGACTTGTGTATGGTAATCAATGACATTTTTTCAATAACATCAGCATTATTTTGGATCATCTTTCTGATAGTTACATAATCTGGTGTGAATTTGAGGATTCAGAGTGAAGGAGTGGAGTCTAGCCTGTCAATCAGGTAGTAGCTTAATGATCTCAATTGGAGGTGATAAGGAGATAAATAGCTCACTGGAGGCAGGGCACATGATCAGTCCCTCACAGACATCCTGTGGAGAAGACACTTGAAGAGAGATTAATGGAGCCAGACCTCTGGAGCCAAAGAAGCCACATGGAGACCCCTGACAGCGATGAGATGCTTACAATGCCACTGGATCCACAAGACTTCCCACTCACTGCCCTGTGATCTTCCTGCATTTAGCATCATTGCATGTGTTTTGTGAGTCTGAAGAGGACTTTATAGATCTTTATTGGACATAGGGTCTAAACCAGACTTATGGACTTTATTTGGATTGGGCTGGGATGTTTTCTCAATATTCATCTGTTCTTGTACATTAAGCTCTTTTTTATACACATATGAGTGTCTATGGATTTGTTTCTATAGTCTACTCAGACTAACACATCTTTATTTGTAGTGAGTATAAATATGGAACTCTTCAATTTAGAACCCAGTAGAGCTCTTTTCCATATATTTTTAGCACAGAAACATGAAGATGTCCAGAATTAAGACTTTTTGTTGCAACATCTCAATTGATATTCTGCCATTACCTAGAACCATTGTTTTTGGAAAAGCTTTTAGTGTAGCTTACACAACTTCCTTCAGTACTATTTCCTCCTGATTATATGCTACCACCTGAAATCTTCCATCATCTCTCTAAGCGGCAATGTCATTCAATAGCTTGCCTATAGAATCCTACCATATACCACTCTTCAGTAATTTCAACACAAGGAAAAGACAGGATAGGTTCTTCTCTTGTGATTTTCTAGCTTTAAGATTTTGAAGATTGTATTAAAATATATTTTAACTGGCCTTAAAAAAATACACTTTTCAAACTGGGAGGCAAAGAACATTTATAAAGTATTATGGTAGTGCATGGACATTGGACCTCCAGTCAAGTACTCCCTCATTGTAAGAACAATTTGTTCTACTAGCATGCCATTCTGTGATTTTTCACCTTCCCTGACATGATCGCTGAAGACAAAATGGGTGCATAAGCAAATGTGGTGAAGAAAGCTTATGGTGCCCAGCTATCAAAAGATATAACATCTGGGGTCTTAAAAGCTTGAAAATAAACAAGTGGCCATCTTGCTGAGAAGCAACAAAACCCACATGGAAGAAGCACACCAGTCTGTGTGATCATGAGGTGTCGATGGTATCAGATATCAGGCATCAAAAACCCAAAACAAACCAAACAAACCAAAAGCATATCAATAGGAATGTGGCAGGCGGGGGAGGGGAGGAGGTGGGAGGGTCAGGGGGAGGGAAGAGTTGAGACCCAAAGCCCATCAGTAGTCAATTGGACATTCCCTGTCAGAACGGCCACAAGGAAGTGAAGAGCCAGTCAGGGTGCAGTATAGCCCAGAAGAAACACACAACCTTCTTCTAGTTCTTTAATGCTCCCTCACCCCACTACCATGACCCCAATTTTATCTTACAAATCTCGCTAGACCAGAACACATATACTGGTATAGATAAGAGCTTGCAACAAAGGGAATCCAGAGCAGAAAAACCTCTCAGGACCAGCAATAATAGGATGGTAAGGGTGGTGGGTGGGGATGTCAGGGGGAACCGATCACAATGATTGCTATATGGCCCCCATCCCAGCGGAATGGACAGCAGAAAAGTGGGTGAAATGAGACAGCAGTTGGTGTAAGACATGAAAAAAAAAGAATAATTTGTAAATTATCAAGGGGGCATGGAGGATGGAGAGTGAGGGAGGGAGGGGAAAAATGAGGTGCTGATGCCAGGAGCTCAAATAGAAAGAAAATGTTTTTAAAAAGATGATGACAACATATGTGCAGATGTGTTTGACAAAATGGATCTATGTATGGATTGTGATAAGAGCCGTAAGAGGCCTTAATAAAATAAAATTTAAATTTAAAAAATGTGCTTTTCCGGTTCCATTATTTCTTGTGTTCTCATTAGCTATTCTGTTGAGAAAATTATATTTATATGTGGGCATTTTAAAATTAATATTAATGACCCTAAGGGATAGTACTTCTGTCCACTCACTTAACTTTACAAAAATTGTAATTTTATGAAAATATGAGGATGACATATAATTAATTTCCATCTGTCTTTTAAATAGTAAATTTTACATTTTCACAAATTAGGTGTGTACCAATTCCAACTCATGACAGACAATGAGTTTTAGTGAAACAGTGCTCAACGTCCCCTCCAATGGCTACAACCTTTTGGAAATCGATTGCCAAACTATTCTGTGAGATCCCTCTGTGTGGACTAGAATCATCAATCTTTTAGCTAGAAGTCAAGCAGTACCCCCAAATATGTAAGTATGAGAATCTGTGTGTTGTTCAGGTGTCATTGAGTTGGCTCTGATCCATCGCGATCCTATGCACAGCAGAACAGAACACGGCAGGGTCCTGCACCATCCTCACAATGTTTCACAGGGCAGAGCCCATTGATGCAGCCACTGTGCCAATTCATCCTGTTGAGGGCCTTCCTCTTATTCACCACCCTTTCACTGTACCGAACGTGATGGCCTTCTCTAGGGACTATTCCCTCCCAAAAATATATCCAAAGTATCTAAGATGAATCTTGCCATGCTTGTCTCTGGCCTTACATCTTCCGATACAGATCAGTTTGCCCTTTTAGTAGTCCATGATACTGTCAATATTCTTCTAGAGCACCACAAAGCAAATGCATCTATTCTTCAATGGTCTTCCATATTCAATGTCCCACTTCTACATGCATGTGATGCAATGCAGAATACCATAGCTTGGGTCAGGCAAACCTTAGTCCTGAAAGAAATACTGTGGTTCTTCAATACACTAAAAATGTCTTCTGGAGCAAATATACCCAATGCAGTACACCATTTGATCTCTTGACTGTTGCTTCCATGAGCATTGATTATGGATCCAAGTGAGACAAAATCCTTGAAAACGTCTCTAATTATCATGTTAACTATTGATCCAGTTGTGAATATTTTTTTTTTTTTAAACAGGAGCGCTTTATGGCCCAGGGGCGTGTCTGGCATTGATGACATAGCCAAAGCCCTGCTGGCCCTGCCACCTGCCCAGCACACTAGGAAGATTGTTGTCCTCTGTGGTCCAGCCTGGCAGGCACTGAGGAAGACTTGCCACAGAGCCCCCGTGTGCGTGAAGTGGTGGAGGGGACTGATTTTCATCTTCCTTACATTGAGTTATAATACATACTGAAGGCTACAAGCCTTGATGTTCATCAACAAGTGTCTTAAGTCCTCCTCACTTTCAGTAAGCAAGGTTGCATACTGCATACTGCAGGTTGTTAAAAATATTCTATCAATCCTGATGGTATACTCTTTTCCAGATAACCCATCTTCCCTGATGATTTTCTCAGCATACAAATAAACAAGTACGGTTGGAGGATACAACCCTGAGACACAACATTTCTTATTTTAAAACATGTAATATTGTCTTGTTCTGGTCACACAACTGCCTCTTGATCCATGTACAAGTTCAAAATGAGCACAAAAAAGTACTCCGGAATTCCCATTCTTCTCAGGATTATCCAGTTTATTATGTTCCACACAGTCTAATGCCTTTTTACAGTTAATGAAGCACAAGCAAAAATCATTCTAGTATTCTCTGCTTTCGTCCAAGGTCCATCTGACATTAACAATGATATCTGTTGTTCCAAAGCCTCTTCTGAATCCAGTCTGAACTTCTGACAGTGCCTGGTATAACCCTTGTTCGATGATCTTAAGTGTGACTTTAATTGTGTGTGTTATAAATGATACTGTTCTATAGTTTAAGCATTCTGTTGGGTCACCTTGCTTTGGAATGGGCACAGATATGAAACTATCCCAGTTGACATGTAACTGTCTTACAACTTTCTTGACATAAATGAGTGAGTGCTTCCAGTGCTTCTCCAGCTTTCTGAAACATTTCAATGTGTATTCTGTCAATTTCTGGTTCCTTGTTTTTGCCTAATAAAGTCAGTGCAGTTTGAACTGCTTCCTTCAGTACCATTACTTCTTACTTATTTGCTATATTTTGAAATGCTGGAATGTCCATTAATTCTTTCTGGTACAATGACTCTGTATTCTTTCCATCTTCTCTTGATGCTTCCTAAATCATTCAACATTTTGCTTTAAAAAATCTTTCAGAATTTCAATTTGATGCTTGAATTTTTTCTTGAGTTCTTTCCATTTCATATATGCTGAGCATGTTCCTCAAATTTGGTTTTCTATTTCTAGGTCTTTCCATATTTTCTTATAATATTTGGATTCATCGTCTCAAGCTGCTCTTTGAAATTTTCTATCCAGCTCCTTGACTTCATTTTTCTTGCATTTGTTTTATCTATGCTATGAACATCCACTTTGGTCCTTTCTTCCCTTGTCTTGTTAATGACCTTTGCTTTATTCGTGAATGATAGCGTTGATGTTCTTCTACAGCTTATCAGGCCTTCTGTCATTATGTGTTCTGTGCCAAAGCTATCCTTGAGATGTTCTCAAAATTCAGGTGGGATAGACTCAAGTTTGTAATTTGGCTCTTATGGTTTGGTTTTCATTTTCTTCAGCTTCTGGTTGAACTTACATGCGACCAATTGATGGTCTGTCCCATAATCAGCCCCTGGCCTGGTTTCCGTTGCTGATATTGAGTTTCTCCACCTTGCCTTCCCACAGATACAGCCGATTTGATTTCTGTATGTTCCACTTTGGGAAATCCCTGTGCCTATGTGTCTTTTGCGTTGTTGAATAAGAATATTTGCTATGAATGAGTCATTAGTTTTGCAAAACTCTATCATGCTCTCTCCAGCTTAATTTCTACCACCAAATACATATTTTCCAACGATTTTCTCTTCCTCTTTGTTTCCAACTTTTGCATTCCAATCACCAATAACTACCAAAGCCTCTTGATTGCTTGTTTGGTAATTTCCAACAGAAGTCGTTGGTAGAATTCTTCAACTTATTCATCACTATCTTATGTGGTTGGTGCATAAATTTGAATAATAGTTGCATTGATCAGATTTCCTTGAAAGCAGATAGATATAATCTGATCACAGGTAGCATTGCATTTCATGATGAATGTAACAATGTCCTTTCTGACAACGAATGATACAACATTCCTCTTGATTGTGTTTCCCCCTAAATCATATGAGTTTCTGATTCAAAATGGCCAAGTGTGATCCATTATAGCTCACTAATGCCTAGGATATAGATCTCCATGCATTCCATTTCATTTTTGACCACTTCCAATTTTCCTAAGTTCATGCATCACATATTCAAAGTTCCAATCATTAGAAGTTTTTGCAGCTGTTTCTCTTTATCTTGAGTTGTGTCCCATCAGCAGACAAAGAGCCACTCCCACAGGCTCTCCTCAATGCCTGTCAGCATGGCTACTTTGCTCCCTGTAATCATCTCCTCTTCAGTTGCATTCTGAGTGCCCTCAGACGGGAGGGTCCCAGCAGTATCTCTGACAGTGTTCTGTGTGTGAGGGTAGGAAATACACATTCTTATTTGAATGTCCTTTTCTTGTTACATTGTTTTATTTTAAGTAGACAGCAAGTTTATGATTATTTTTATTGAACTCAAATTATATTGGTCTTCAGAGTAATAAAATTAATGTACCAGTTAGCATTAGTTAAACATTAATGAAACTATTAACTAATTTAAAAATTCATGAGAAAATAAAAAGTTTCAGAGAAACCCTATTACTAGTAACTGATCAGTTGGGTGTCAGCATTTAATATTCTTACAAACAATTTGTTATTGTTCTACAAATAACTTTACAAAACAACCCACACACTGATGTGGGTTTTGCAGTTTTTACAATGGTTGGTAACTTGGAATATTTATTCCTGATTTCACTCACAACTATAATGTCAAAATACTCAATATATAGAGTTTTTCCAAAATATAAATCATTACTTCTGTTTTTAAAATTTGTATCATTTTATGTTGACTACTACATAAAATTATTTTGCTCATAACTTTTAATATGCTTGGTCATAGTAGAAATGTTATGTAATTATATGCTATACAATCAAGGATATAGTTCAAAGAAATTTTTGCTTCTTTTCTAATGGAACCTAATGTTTAATTTTTAGGAACTTTATAAAACTATACAGTTAAGGTTTAGCACTATATCTCATCATGGTATGGCACATATAGTTTATTGTGCTTACAACTTGCCTTAATCACTGATTAAAGGACTCAAATAGGAAGACAAGGCACAATTGACTAAACCAAACGTAATTGTAATAAAGATATTTTCACAGAGCAGTCAGGAAAACACCTTTTACATTAATGCAGCAATGTTTGTCAAGATTGGTCCCCTTTGGGAAGTTATTTCTCTCAACTCACCTGAGTCATTAGCATGGAGTGTATCAAGGACAAGTGTCTCTTAGGAAACCAATAATGCCTCTGTTCCTGGAGAAAATTCTGTATGAATATCAAGAATTGAAGGGCTGGATTTTCTAAAAATTGGGTACAGATAGGAAGGTCTCATTTTAATTCTCCAGAAATAACTCCATCAAAAAGTTTGAAGTGGAAATTTTACAACTTATTGAGGTCACCTTTATCTCACATATTAATTGAGCAGATTTTTTTTATTCTCTTGTCTCTAAGCATATAGATGAGCATTTGAAGGATCTTGTTAAGGAGCATGCCAATACTTAACTATAATATCCTTCCACAGAGTTCTGGAGAATGTGCTAATGAAATATACAGTTAATAAATTGTTACATCATAGAAGTTATAAAGATTTAGATCAAAGAAAAATTATCATATTCCAAAGAATACTGTCTTAATAGACATAGATAATTGGGTCTTGCTTGTGATAAAGTTAGCAATATCATTTCTTTAAGGATTACTACTCTGAAATTGGTTCAGAGAAATATTATATAAGCAATACATTCTGTACATTGCCTCTATAAATCAGTGAGACCATTAAAATCAAGTACATTAACATGTGTTATCAACTTTAAGCCATCACATAGCATTAATGAAACTTTCAAATTCCCATTTGCCTCATGTGAAAAACTGCACATCTTTTTTCTTTATTATCTTCCTTTATCTCATGTTTTTATGAGTAAGCAGAATATTGCCCCTCTCAACATGCCATCAAAAACACAAAAATGATTGTTTATTGGGACAACAAAATTATCCCGAGTATTGTCATTTGTCAGTATATTCCAAAAAGTTTATTTAAGAAGTTAAAATTTAAAAAGAGTAAATTCTCTGGCACATGAAAATCTGATTCAGTTCCCTTTGCCATTCACACTCCAAAAGTTCAGCAGACAACCTATCCTACTACTAGTTTTCCCTATAATGAAAGTGAATGTTGAAAACAGATGTGAGGTGTAGAACTGTGTTAGATTACATTCTCTAGAGGAGCAAAGCTAGTGATGCTTGCATGTGTTTGTATATGGAAAGAATTATATCAAGAAATGGTTTACACCATGGTAGAAGTAGGTAAGTACAATCTGGTTCAAATCAGGCTTCTGATTCATGAAAACTGGTGAATAAGAAGCAGGATGCAATTCCCACACTGTGTTCCTGGTGTTGTCCCCCGCAGGGCCATGTGTGGGAATTGCGC